>NC_064307.1:24291888-24419095 GCF_023373825.1 Bactrocera dorsalis | reverse complement strand
TTTAGTGAGCGAAAGTGAATGTGTGTATGTGGTTTCGTAGTATGTGTGTGTGCTTCTACTAATTCCGTGTTAAATACTCATGTGTGCGGTCTTATTACATGGAGGTTTCCTCTACAAAAGCACGCATGGGTGAGCAAGCACACACACGTATGTACACTCAAGTATACTCACACTCACATGCGCAAGTTATCAAAGGATTTCGTGAGTTGAAGGTATAAAATTCTTCTTGGAAATTAGAGTGTGAATTTAGCAAAACCCACATCTGAGAAAACAATATAAATGCATAAGTGGTGGTTTAAGCGTGCACATATACATACAAACACGCGCATACATTCATACAAAATCCAGTTACACTTTAAAGAGGCTGCCTTCGATTTGGCATCCATTCAGACAATTAGGATAAATTTTGGCAAGCGAAAATTATTTGTCTATGCGCGCCTTGTTTTGCACGCGCCTCTGTGTATGCTTCAGTTTGTGCGTTTTTGTTGTTTCCACAAAATTTAATTCAATAAAGCTGTCATAAACATTTAGAAACAAGACAAAATGTTAACTTCGGCTACACCTGAGCTAAAATACCCTTCACAGGTGTATTTCTTATGGAATAAATGGATGCCAAATAGTATTTATCTTGATATTAATAAGTCACATTATAGGCCAGTTATACTATGTTATAGCTTTCCGATTTAAATATTTTGTTCATAAATTATATCATTATTTTAATATGAATTCATCAAACATTTGGTGTAGATATCAGATAAAAAAGTTTTCCCACACGAGCTTAATTTTGATCGGTCTGTTGGCATGAGAGCTATTTGCTATATTCAACCGAAATGAAAAATAAAAATATATGGGGGATCATATCGTGGGTTTGGGTAATAATATTTGCTGAATTTCTTGAAAATATTCAGCCAAATACAAAAGTTATTCATACAAGAGCTTGATTTTAGTAGATCCAGGTTTCACGATAGCTTTACCCTTTAGATCTCTAATTTTGGTGGCTTTGACAAGTGAGCAGCTTCTTGTGGAGAGTAGAATGTCTGGTAAATTTCAGATCGATATACTCGTACCAAAACCTGAGGGACGAGTGCACATAAGTAAATACAGACAATGTGTTAAGCATGACTAAATGGCGTCAGCTCATCATGCAGAATATTTATATACACAAATACTTTAAACTGTCTCCGTCATTTCCATCTGGGTGTTACAAACATAATACACCCTGGTAAGGGTATTAAGATAATTTGAACTGAATTTGTGTAAGCGTGTTTCCCATTTTTATTCTGCAAGTTTCCGTTGTTCGTTGCTACAATTATATATGTATGTATTTATTTAAGTCGCAATTAAGTGTTGAGCTGCATGTGTTTATGCATTTTGAAAACCTTACCTTTTATTTTGAGACATTTAACCAGCTAGCACACATACAAGCTACTGGGTATCTGGCTGCGTTTACTAGTGTGAGTGGATTTGTTGACAGCCCCTTAGCGGGTGCTGAAGTCTATTCTATTATTCATGCTGTGTCGACAGACCTCGGGCATCAGAAAGCAATCAATCAATTTTAAATTTTTAGACTGAAAAGGAATTAGAAATAAGATCAAATGAAGGTTACGGAATAACTGTGCTGGCTTGACACCAATAAAATATCCATAAGAAATGAAGACGTGTTTTGTTTTTTCTTCATATATATTAATTTATCAATTTTTTTACGTCTAATAATCTGCTGTGAGCCTTTTTAGCAAATACTTGTAGTATTTGAGGTTGTCACAACACTTGATAATGTCAAGATGTTCAACAAATTGCTTATGCAAGATGTGGAAGTGGAGTGAGTTGAAAGTGCCATATATTTGGAGAAATACAATTTGTATAACTTACTAAACACTCTGTTCAGAAAAATACACATACAATATTCAAAACGAATTTTTATTAATTTTTTCGTCAGCAAAACTTTATTCGATCTTAAATATTACAACTTAAGATAGGACTGGGATTGCATAACAATCGGCGGGTGTTTTTTGAAACGCAGATGATGAAAGCATTAAATATGTGAGATAAAAAAATTATATAGAAAAAAAGATATGTATATACTAGGTAGCTCAACTTTCTGTTTATACAAAGTTGCAAGCGAAATGAAGTATCCTCACCTGGGTTCGATTGAATCATATGCAAAAGTGTATTAAAATGCAAATGAATAACTAAATGTCCAAAGTTAGCGAACAATACCAGAAGAAGAAGAGCCGCTAACAAAAGTTCCTAATCTCCTGACGAATTAACAATAGAAATAGGAGAAAATGTAAAGCTATAAAGGGATTAGGTTTTAGAACTTTGCCTAAAAAACATACATTTTTGTTAAAATTAAAAATTGATAAACTGCTCTTAATACCCTAACAACATTTATTAAATGCATAACTTTATATAAAAAATGGTATTCCTTTAAATTAATAGAATAAGAGTATAGAAATTAAAGACATTGATGGGCTCTGTAGGAAAAATTGTCAATGTCCTGCCTAGAAATAAATATTTCATTAGTCAAATGCTGAGGAAAATGAGGAGGGATCTCAATTCCGCTGATTAATAAACCAGCTTTTGGTTCCCGAACACACATAAAAACTTTTTGTTGCGGCATCGGTGACCTGGAAAAATGTAAGATATATAGTATGTACCACCCATCATCTGTAGGTAGCGAAGTGATAAATTTTGTTTGTTTACGAAATACTGCTATAGCTGCCGGAGAAGCCAACATTACTATTACTAATTATGGATAAAAGCTTTTCCTGTAAAATTGTGTTTATCTAGTTAAGTGAGTTATACTTTCTGGTACTTTTTCTATAACTATTTCGATATTCGAACGTTGAAACCATAACTAGAGTTTTCAAAATATTGAAATGGGGCATGCTGAAAGTCTGGTCGATAATAATCTTTTCAGGTCTAAAACCACACTGGTAAGATCCAAACAGTATGTTGCCGGTAGGCTTTAATCTTTCACTCATAATACTCGATGAAACCTTATATGCGATATTAAGAAGGCTTCTCCCACGGTAATAGTCACAGATTGTGGAGTCCCCTTGTAGTATTTTTTTTAAATATCTACCAACTAACTTTTCAGAGTATAAAATGAAGAAAGTAACCGATTTTTATCGCACCCTAATAAACGGATGTAGGTGTATATTGGGTGGCATTAAAAAAAGGACTCTTAAACCGGGCGTAAAAGACGCATTATTAGTTAGTTGATCTTAGTTTGCGTTGTCTGATCATAGATTGTCGGCTTAACTCAAAGCCGCTGGGAATACGCATTAATGAAAGCAAAAACCCCAAAAAATTAAGTTAACTTTATATCATCTCCCAGCGCTCTCATTAGTTTCTGTTTTAACGAGATTTTGATTGCATCGAGACGAGCAGGCTGTATGTAGGCTAATTTCTTGTTTTATGTAAATTAATTCCTATTTTTTCGTATATTAGCTTTTAGTAATATATAGTATATAATAATTGCATTACCCCCACAGAGCATAACAATTTCTTATTGCCAAACAGGCGATTTAAAGTCCGCATGGGTCATATACTGATTTAATTATGGAAAATCACACAGTTGTCTGAATGTGAGCATTTATATTTATGCGGGAATAGTGGAGCCATAAAAGGGAAACATTTTATTTAATTTGTTTGAATTATTCGCCTTCGAGCATACATACATACATACATACATATATAAATGCGTTGGCAGCGAAATGACGATTCCTTTTACTGTCGCGATTGCTGATGAGCTCCTCCACATACATGCATACATATATACATTTACACATGTGCGTTTGCATGTTTGTATAATATCTCTGTGACATTGGACAAACGCCCTGTGGTATGCAAAAGAAAGTGTAGGTAAGGCCATCACGCTTTTAGTGTTGCGGTCGCCTGTGTTCATCGTTTGGCGCGCTTTTTGTACAGCAAACACAACGTGTGTGCCCTCAAACAATACTACGTTTCACACTTAAGGAACACGTTGCATACTGCAATTACAAATTTCACGAATGTAAAATGGACATTTGTAATCAATTGCACATTTCTGTACATGTTCCAAAATATATTCCATTTTTGTCCAAAGTACTATAATCCGATGGTTGTAAGCAGCTTATGGATGCTATTCAAGCCCGCTTGTGAGTTATGTAAGAAACCAAACCAACAACAGCGAACATGTATGAACATGCTGCGCCATGTTTGGCAGCAATTTCAAATCATTTCATATACACACACACAAATCACAAACACCATCAGCGGCTGCGTGTATGTGGAACCTAACTGGAACTAACTGCTTGGTACTTGCAAATGTAACTGTTTATTTCTGCGCTTTCATTGCTGCCATCATAACGGTTGTTCGTTTGTTATTCAGTTGATAGCAAGGTGTCCGTCAAGACGGTCGCGTTCTAACGGATATTGAGAAAGAGTATGCAGCCATTTTAGTTACCGTTAGCTCGAACGTAGCAACGAAATGTATGAATATCGTAATAATTTCGGGCTGATAAAGATCATGAGTAGGAGAATGTGTTGAGAAAGTGAAACACGCACACATATAACTCAGTGTTCGTGTTCGTATGTTTGTGCTTAAGCAAGTAATCGTATCATATGCACCAACAAAGTGATTTAGAGGCAGAAAACCGTTGAGGCTTTGATTGCTAGTTGAATTAGTGTTGTTGTTGTTATTGTTGTAAATAAGATTTGTATTCCAAAAGCAAGTGACGGAGTCAAGTCGTTTGATTTTTGCCCCAAAAATGCTTCAACGAATTAGCTACTAAGGCGCTAACAGTTAACTGTTGCCACTTATATTATTCAAATTTTATGAAGACGCATACATACAAATACATAATTATAAATGTGTGTATGTGTATAAATAAATGGCGTACAAATATATTTTAGTAAATAAAACAACATTCTCATATAATTAATATGGGTTGCTTTTGTGTGTTGACAAAGTGTTTTTCAACTGTGCAAACAAAAGGTGAAATACAAATGCGGAATAATGGAAAGAATCATGAATTTTAAACGATAAAAATTGTGTTGAAATATTCGAAAAAAATCTATTGTGAATTATGACAAAAATATATACATTTGTATGCCAAGAAAGGTTAGCACATGCATGGCATTTGATAAGCAGTTGGTTGGAAAAATTAGCACCAATTAAATATGTACATATGTATATACAAGCCATTTATTCTTGGTATAGCACATAATAAAAACCAAAGCAAGGAAAAGCAAAAATTAAAAGAAAATATGAAAATCGGAAGCCAAAATGGGAAGTGCAGAATGAAAAATGGGGTAAAATGGCAATAAAACAGAAATTTATTATATTAACGGCGTTGACAAGTGTTCAGTATGAAATGTTGAAGCTCTTAGATACCCTGTAGGAAAAATATTTTGCCATTTAGTGTAAAGTTTAACTTCGTGGCTGAAAAAATTATTCTTAAAGAACTCTCAAATAATAAAATAGATAAATCGAAATTTAATATAATTAAAAAAAACAAATTTTTTATATATTTTTAATGTAAATAAAATTTCGATATAAATAAAATCAGTGCTTTAGTAGTGGAAATTAAGCAACATGAAAAGATAAAGTGGCTCCAAATAATAAAAGGTACTAAAAGCCTGCATTACATAATTAGACCTGAGTGAGTAATATTGCTTAGTAATTAAAAGTAGTAGTAGTGAAATATAACAAAAAAAAATTTCGAAATCAGGATTTCAACCAAAGATAGTATTGAAAAATGATTCAGATTAAATAAAAAATAAAGAATATTAAAAATAAAAGATTAAAAAAAAAATAACTATAATTTAATAAAAATATCTTAACTCCAAACTAAATAATAAAATTTTTAAGTTTCCAAAACATAACCCAAAATGGGTTAAGTCGATCACTAAGCGATGTTGAGATCCTCTGCTGTCTTTATTGCCAAATCAACGATTTACAATCACCTTTTCAAAGCCATCTTCATTAACAAAAGGGGATGGGCGACTCCCATGTGGCAAGTTTTCAATGTAACTTTTTCTGTGAATTTTGTGTAATTAAAAGGATCAGAGCGCAATATATCTTTTCCATCGAAACAGGGAATGTTAGAAGTAAGAAATTTAAATTTAGCTATTAAGGCTTCAATTTAGTCGCTTTCAAATGTTCCAAAATACTCTTCTTTTTTCTTATTAACGTATTATGACCTCATTTTCAATGGGAAGTTACTTTCGATTCATTGTCTTTGGGGAAATTAAAAAAACATAATACAATATAATAATTATCGCCCCTATTCTATTCTTTGTGATTCTCTATCATTTAAATATTGTTACAACAACAAAACAATTATCGAACTTTCATTACAATGTACCAGGTTCTTGCTATAAGTAATTAAATTTTATATTTTTATGTCCTTGTATATACATATGTACTTATGGTATATATATTCACATATACATATTGATTTAGAATAAGGTGATTGCTATAAAATTTGCTTCGAGCGAACTTCGGCAAATCCAAAATTCCAAAGTGTGCCTTGCCTCCAAAGCAAAACAGCAAAACACATACACTGACTCACATTCTCACTTTTAATACAGTTATAATTGTATGTTATTTAATATGCTGACTGCCAGCAGCGCCTCTAGTATGGGCACACTCAGGTGACCCCCACTAAGAATTCGTCCAATTCCTCGGTTAAAGGCTATGCTATGCTTAGTTACCTTTCTAAGTGCATACTTTAACAAACACAAAGTTATGTAAAAGGGTGTTTGTATATAAGTAAGAGAATGTGATATAACATGTCTCGTCAATCATGTTTGTCAATCATGCCTCACATTCTGGGGGAGGACAATCAAACTAAACACAACGCAATATATGTAATGTTGAATAGGTGATGTATGACCAAAACGAATTAGTTTGTTGCTGCTGTTTTGTAGGTGTAAATAGTTTTCTCCATATCCAGGAATAACATACAAACATATACATACATACTTAAACATATACCTATGTGTCGCTAATGCTCAATGTTAAAATATGAACAAGATTGATGACATCACAGACATGTCAGCACACATACAAGATACACATGCATATATACATACATACACACATGCCGACATATTCCATATTAACACGCTTTGGATTTTCTTTTACTACTCGTATATGAGTGAAACGGATCCTTTGGTAATCCAAGTAATGTTGTGTAGCAGAGTTGACAAATGAGTGTCAAAAAAACAACACGTGTAACACATTACAACAAAAATTCTCTCTAAACGCTTGTGCACACTTCATTTAAGTCCACCGAAATCAGATCTCACCTCAAACTGAAGAATTTGTAAGAAGATTGTTCACTTCTTAGAACTTATATTTACTCAAATAACGAATATTTTCATTAAACTTGCAATATTCAATCTTGTAAAGAATATTTTATTGGAATCAATATTTTATTCTTGATACTACATAGTACCAGGATTCAAAAGAAGTTAAATAAATATGTATAAAACAAAACAAACGAAAAATTTAATAAAGTCGTAACTGTACTTTATGTATAATTTGTGGACAAAAATGTAATCTTACGAACTAAGAGGGACACTTCATAATTTCTCACAATAGAGATATGGATGAATAAACCCTAGGTTTTACGCCCATCTCCTATTATGGAATTGTGAGTACTACCGGTCGTACCAACCAAAGTACACCGGTAGATGCAGCAGAGAAAACATCAGCGATAAGGGAGGAGGCGTCCACCTCCAAGGCTGCCACGAACACCAACCAAAGTGCACTGGCGGCTAAAGGAGAGAGCAAAAAGAAGCGCAAGAAATCCCAGAATCAGCTGAGCAAAAACCGGTACCAGAAGCCGGTCTTCATACTAGGAAGATAGCCAAATACCAGGCAGCCGGTACCCCAGTTGATGAGGCTGAAACAAAGCGCCTCAAATCTATCGTAGAGGAATATGAAAGCTACCTGAAAAGGAAGCAATCACAACCTCAAGAACAGAACAAAACAGAGAGCACTTCTCAGAAGAGAAATCGCTCCACAACAGAAGTACCCGGAACTCAGCCCAAAAAACCAAGGAGGAGCGAACGGGAACACAGCAGCACAACAACGTTAAGGCATTTCTGCGATGTAGCCAGAGATAGCCTGCAGGTGGCCATTATAGATGGGAAATCCTCCTCTCCGAGCACTATACAGGAGAGATGGGTGAAGATCGACGTCAGATTGTCGAGTATGGTGCTAAGCTATGAACTCGACAATCCGGCGGGTCCTATAAATGATCTAATATTAATTGTTTTTTCTATTGGTTGCATTTGCCATATATCAAATCGAATTTATGTTGAATCGAATAATTCTCTAGAAATCTAGAGTAACCGAAAGCTCTGCAGCTCAAATTAAAATAAAAAATGAACATCGTTAAGACAAAAATTTGTTTAAAATTTTGTTTGCTAACTTATTGCAGCCAAGTGGTCCAAGCGAACCAAGACGGAGTATCAGGCTCTCAACTTTTGTTAAAAAAAAAACTATGAAAAATTAAAACACATGATTATGTTTCAATTTGACTCAACTGAAAGTTTTATCCACAAAGCGAAAAGTTTTCAGTGTAAACAAATCTTAACACTAACAAAAACGGTATTATTTTGAATACAAAGGAATTTGTTGCTCCAATGTTTAGCAGATTTACAGTAAGAATTTGAAACAAAAAATGCGAAAAATTCAATTTCCACAACGAAAGTTGATCCATACTTCCAACCCTTTTAGGGTTTACTCACCTAAAGAACGGCTTTTCTATTAGCCTTTCGTAAAAAATAAAATATTTATGAAAAAGTTTGCAAATCATGGCAACATTTAAACTAGAGTAGACCTACAGATACGCACAACCGACCGCCGTGAGCGTTAGAGGGTACCAACACACACACACACACGATATTAAGTCGAGCTACGTAAAGGAATTTACTTCCTGATAAAGTTGATTTAACGCAAAGCTTACACTCCAACGGTGGTTCTAAGGAATTTGCTCTCATTTATATATTTGTGTGGAAGTGTATGTGTTAAGTGTATTTGCATTAAAGCAAACCACGTTTTCTTGCTATCATTCATGTCCGCTACACTGCCAAAAAGGCCAAAAAGCTAATGAAAGCAGAAAAACTAATATGTCAGTGACATACCTTCAGACAAACACAGGCATTGTTTCTATGTACATATGTATATGACATCAATGAAAGCAAACAATCCATAACTTCAATTGATTATTTGGTTAATATGAGTATATGTTTTATATTTTAATCATAATTTACTATTTTACCATTACTGTGCATTGTGATTCTGTGCATTTTATCCTGATATTACGATCTGATTATAATATGCAAATTTTGGTCCAGATCGTCTAGTATAAACTCGTTATTTTCTTATACCATCAAATATTGCTTCCCTAACACCGGTGGTTAAGAGTAAAAAACTTAAGTATTCTCCTGAATAGAAGTATGAATAACAACTTTTCATAACCTAACCTTACTTTCTATACAATACTGTCTAATTTGTACAAAAAAAAGCGTTTGCAAATTGTTTCTAATCGTTTTTATCTTCCGATTGAGCTGACTGTTTAGTATAGCCTTACAACCCGACTTTACCTCGGAATCACCATAAGTCTGTTGTTTTGTGTGAATGTTTTGTTTTGCCTTTCTTTGGGAATGATTCTTAATTTTCGCGTTAAGTGCGTCAAAGTTCATTTGGTTAAGCGTACAAAATTAATTTATTTGTAAGCAGAATAAGGGTGTGTATGAACCTGTGTTAGGGTAACCGGAAATTTAATTAGGTGTTGGATTTCTTTCTTTCTCCATTCTATTCACATTGCAAAATGAAAACACGCAGCCTTTGTAAATAAATTTTGGGGTTAAAGCATTTTTCTGTGTATCTCCAACCACGTAAGCTTCAAATCTTTTGTTTAGAATGAATGAAGAAAGAAAAGAAGCAAAGCGAGATTTATTACATTAATGCCAACTCTTGTCATTTAGTAGACAAAATTAAGCCAGCGAGTGGATTTATTGCTAATCGAAAACACCGCAAAAGTTTTCTTTTAATCTTTTTCTACAGGAGTTATAGTAGGACTGATTGTATGAGGGTAAAGGGATCACACCGACAATAATAACCAAGCTCGTAACTAAGAAACAAAACTGCAATTTAATAGAGAAGATCGCAGTAGCAAGAGGCATCCGAGAGCTGAAAATTTTTAAAAAGTGGGCGCTTAGTAAGTTTCACAAAAAATACTGAAGAGAAATCGATGAAATTTATTGGAAACAAGTTTTTCTTGGATATTCTCGTATAGCGAGTGCAAAACTATTCGCTTACACGCGAATTTAACCCTTTTCCCACTTATTTCTACTCACTTCTTCTTAGTTTGCATAACGTTTTACGATATTTGATGGATTTTACTTGAACTTTACATTCATATGTATCATATAACATACATATACACTTTGTTGACACTTTCACTTGTATTTTGAAAAAATATAGTGTTATGCCACGATGGTCAAAAGTTGTTCTAATAACATAAAATTTAATTTAATTTAACTCCAAGCCTCACCACTTACCCGCCTTTTCTCCTATATTTCCCTACCAACCATAGTTGTCTTTAACAGAAGATAGGAGTAAATACTTGCGTGTAAAGGGTTAGCTGGAAAACTCCTTCACCATTTCGGTGCTATTTACGAATATTTAAAAAGAAAGGCAACACATACATACACCTAGTAACGTATACATATACTCGTTGCTCCAGCCGTTCTTATCATTTCTTGTCTTCCGTTACACGCACGAACGCTCACGCGGCAGCAACAGATTTTTTCATAAAAGCGAAACTGTCAATAAGCCACGAACGTGTAAGCTTCCTTACTAACTTACTTACTTGTAAGCTAACTGAAAAACGCCAAAAGCCAATGGAATTTATATTTGACGCATCTGGAAAAAAACAAATAATTTTGTTAAAGTTTGTTATTTTTGTGTGTATATTTATGGAGAGAGAGCCGAAAAGAGTGTTACTAATGATATAATTCTGTGGGGATAAAGAAAAGGAACAAATTTAGAAAGGAAATTTAAAAATAGAACCATAAGAGAAAAATATTGGCTACACAATTTTTGCGAGATAAAAACACAGCAATCTTCGAATGTGTACTCATAATCTTCAATCATTTCAGTAGGTATGCTTGAATAGCTGGAATAGGACTATCCCAAAAGCTAATCAGCAAACCAGTTAGAAAAGATACCATTTTACGGTTAGAATTTCATGACTGAAATCTAAGAAGTATCCAGCTTATTTCAGAAAGTTGCTTCTTTGTAAATAATTGATTGTGCACTGTTCAGCGCAACTGATTGACTATTTATACCGAAACATCAAATAATTGGGTTTTAACTCAATCAAGACCTTTCATTATCCACAAACAATGCTATAAGTCCCGCTGTTTTTCATACATACATACTTCTCATGTAAATTGTATATAGAAGAATTAGCAAAAAGAACCCCCAACTGATTTATTTGGAGTATTTTTCGGCTGATTTAATTTCGCTAAAATGATAAGTGTTCCGTGCGATTCCCAAGGCCAATAGCACCCACCGCTGGTTACGTTTTCGCAGCAAAATTTATTTGAACACGTGTTTCTTAGTTTGCTTGAAAGCTTGTCTGGCGTTTTTCTCTGGTGTATAAAAGAGTTACGATTTTGCAACAATCCCGTTATGCTCGCGGGCAAATGAAGAAACCTTATTATATGCAGCGCTGTTTCTTCTTTCATTGTCATCCACTTATTTATGCTCATGCACATTATTACATATTTATATTTTATAGAAAAGTAAAGTCTATTCCAAGGCGAATTAGGAAAACAGTTTTTCTTCTTTTCACTATTGATTTGACAGACAGAACGTGAAAGAAATCGAAAGCTAAAACAAAAGCCAAAATAGCGAAACTTCTTTTTCTTTCCTTCTTTAATTTTAATTTTGTATTTATTTATTACTTTATTGAGTATGCTTCTTTAGAGCCCTTCTTTCAATGTAAACATATACATAATCCCTTTATGTTAAACAGATAGGTATGAATGAAATTAATCAGACGGAATAAAGTTTATCCTGATTGTTCTCTGCTTGGATACCGTCGAAACCTAAGTGGGTGGCGCGAGGCCACTGGAGGAAAAGACCTGTGAGCCTTATACGTGTGTCGGAATTCGAAGGAAAAGTTGGAGAGGAAGTTCTCTGCACCAAGCATAGTTTTAGGCTACCAAATCGCTGTAGAGTTATTTAAGCACGGGTGGCTGTCATTACGGTGTCAGTGGATTTATTGCTCTGTAATGCGTTCTCCTATATGGAGATAATCATTTCACCCCGGTAGAGCAGAAATACCAGCTTGGAGTTCGTTCACTATAAGCTTAAAGTTAGATAAAAAGCTGTCTGAGAGCCTGGCCATAGCCACATCGCTGGAAACTACTAAACATTTGCGTTCTAGTGCTGGACCTCTGAACTTCGCGTAAACTTTGCAAGCGCTGGACAACAACTAACTCCTGAACTGCTTGTTGTCAGCAAATTTCATTTTGCCGCCATCGTAGGAGCCCTTTAACTGACCAATAGACGTGTATGTAATAGGGCTGAAAATTTTTTGGACCTTGACTGTCAAAGCTGTGTAAGGGAAGGTGAGATGGAAATGCTCAGGTACGGTCGCCTCCATTGTCCAGCCTTTGCAAGACTAAGATTGAAAGATCTCGGCCAGCTCAATAAATTTGTTGTTCGCTCCAGGTGTAGTAAAATCTCGCCCAGTTTTAAAATGTTAACATAATAAAGGGTGATTTTTAAGAGCTTGATATTTTTTTTAAAAAAAAAACGCATAAAATTTGCAAAATCTCATCGGTTTCTTTATTTGAAACGTTAGATTCGTTCATGACATTTACTTTTTGAAGATAATTTCATTTAAATGTTGACCGCGGCTGCGTCTTAGGTGGTCCATTCGGAAAGTCCAATTTTGGGCAACTTTTTCGAGCATTTCGGCCGGAATAGCCCGAATTTCTTCGGAAATGTTGTCTTCCAAAGCTGGAATAGTTGCTGGCTTATTTCTGTAGACTTTAGACTTGACGTAGCCCCACAAAAAATAGTCTAAAGGCGTTAAATCGCATGATCTTGGTGGCCAACTTACGGGTCCATTTCTTGAGATGAATTGTTGTCCGAAGTTTTCCCTCAAAAATGGCCATAGAATCGCGAGCTGTGTGGCATGTAGCGCCATCTTGTTGAAACCACATGTCAACCAAGTTCAGTTCTTCCATTTTTGGCAACAAAAAGTTTGTTAGCATCGAACGATAGCGATCGCCATTCACCGTAACGTTGCGTCCAACAGCATCTTTGAAAAAATACGGTCCAATGATTCCACCAGCGTACAAACCACACCAAACAGTGCATTTTCGGGATGCATGGGCAGTTCTTGAACGGCTTCTGGTTGCTCTTCACCCCAAATGCGGCAATTTTGCTTATTTACGTAGCCATTCAACCAGAAATGAGCCTCATCGCTGAACAAAACACGCGCGCGAAACACATTTCGAACCGAACACTGATTTTGGTAATAAAATTCAATGATTTGCAAGCGTTGCTCGTTAGTAAGTCTATTCATGATGAAATGTCAAAGCATACTGCGCATCTTTCTCTTTGACACCATGTCTGAAATCCCACGTGAACTGTCAAATACTAATGCATGAAAATCCGAACCTCAAAAAAATCACCCGTTATGAGCAGATAATGGTTAGTAAAACATATGAGCAGAGGGGCACACACATAGAAATGCGGAATTCAACACACCTTTTTAGTTTCACTTCAACTCGGGAAGCCAAGTACATTTCAAACAGCAACATATAAATCCACCGTTTTATTATATTTCAGTAATTATGAAATGAATTATAGAAGGTTCCATAAAGAAGTAGGGATTGCAAATGAAGGCAATCTAAATTTTATGCCAGCCTTTTCCGTCGCCATGTGGCTCAAAAAATTCACAAACTTGTCCGGAATAACATGTGGTCAGCGCAAAAAAAGGACGAAATGGCAACAAAAACGTCGGTGAAGCAAAACAAGCGTGTTAGGTCGATGACCTCAAAGCGCAGCGGTTGCTGTAGTTAAACAAACAAATTCAAAATGAAAAAACAACATTTATTTTTAGATGAGAATGTAGATAAAAACACAAAATTATTAATCTACGTAATTGCGAGTGAGATCTAATGGCCGAATTTGTACTACACAATGAGTCCTTTCGCAGCTGAGTGACAAATGTGATGAAATTTAAAATGTTCCATTTTTCTTCGTCATGCAGCGCTTTAATTGACCCGAAATTTTCACGAGTTCAACGAAATGTCACTGAATTACTTCAGACATTGTTTGACACAGTGGGATTAGACTGGCGAAATTTTTGTGAAAATTAAAAAAAATGAAAATTTAATAATATACTTCAATTTCAATAAAAATCATCAATAAAAGCATTTGTAAAATCAACTAAGGTATTTATGAATTATAAATAGTAAAATTTTAGGGCATTTAGGGCTGAACACGATGTTTGGATATGGTTATCCTGAGTGAGCTGTAGAAATATCAATTGATCGATTCATCTCTCCTTTTTAAATTGTCAGTTGTCTAACTACCCAGTGACTGGATTTATATTCACAAAAGGCAGTATATGGAGTCAAATCGCATGACTTATTTAGGTGGCCAACTGGCAGGCCTTTTGGCATACTCGTATTAATTGAACCTCCAATATTAGTCAATAATATTAAATTTGCTTTTATGTATTTCCAACACCTGGAGGAATTTTCCCGTCTTGGCTCTTTAAAATTATAAAATGTTCGGTTGCTCCCCAACTTGGCTCTACCTTACTTATATTTTGTATAATTTACTTGCAGCTGTAAGTAGAAATTAAAGAACATTCGGCCACCTTTTAACGTCTGATACGTTGAAAGTTTATTTCTAAGATTTTTCATGGATTTTTCCTTCAGTGTTTTGGCAAAGTTTGACAAAATTAGGCTTCGATGCACATACAGACATGCATATGTATATAAGTCTGCATAAGTTGCCACGCTGAATTGATGGTGCTTGTGTGGTGCGGGCTGCGGCCAGGTCTTTTGTAGTGAAAAATATTTATTGTAGATTTTCCGCCTCATTACGACTAAACACTTACATATATAAACCAACATAGATACGTATAAATGTTTATTTTTTCATTTTATTCCTTAAAAACACAAAGAAAATTTCAACTAAAACATATTCATTGTGGGAAATGAAGCCCTCATGTTTCTAGAAACATGAATAGATTTTCTTATCTATTGGCTTTTTCAAGGGCCTAACTGCGTATGTACATAGTGACATAGATGCATTTATATCTATTTAACAAAATTAATTAATATTAGCGTTCACATATACATAATGGCAACAAGTAAGTTTTCATCTCAGAACAAATTGTTCTTAATGCGGTGAGAGGTCTCCTTCAGAAACTATTGTAATTATAACACCCACATATTATACGTTGAAAAATTTGAAGAGGATTATAAAACCAAAATCGAAGATCATTTGCATGGCACTAAGAGTGATTACTCAGCAATCATATCTATAGGTGTTGTTATAGCGGCTTTAAATATTCCCAAAAGTGTTTAGTCGAATAAATTTTTGGGTCAATTCCGGTTACGTTCAACAGTATACAGTGGAAACGTCAGTCCTCAGTGGTTCGTGGTGCATTGCGGGATGGACTTTGGTGTATTCGGAAACAAAATTCCAAAATCCCTTTAGCGTTCCTCCGTTTAACTGAAACTATAATTATTATGAATATTTCCTTAAAATAACTATTCACAGATTTTCTTTTTTTCAGAATCAGCAACGTGGTCATACGTGATTTTTTTGTATTTATTTTCGCAAATATTAATTGTAAGATATTTAATGTTGATGGTCTCCTTCTTATAGTTCAAACACATACATACAACTTTATATTCAACTGTAAACAACCAAGCGTTCATGTATGTATGTATGCGTTTGTATTGTGGCCATTTTTCGTTTTGTAGCACTCTCTAAGCGCATCGTAAAAGCACTTTATGTATGAATATAACCATTATAATGTATATATGTATATGTGTGTATGTATATTAGAAAGTATGGTATTTACGCGTGTTTTATGGACGGCAAAACTAAACAATGCTTTTGTCCGGCGGAGAATAAAGTTTCTTTCAAAAGTTAACCACGAAGGGGATGTGCCAAAATAAAAGTACTTTTGTAGGCAGACATACATATGTATAAACATCCATATAGTATATGTAAAGAGATATACAAAAATGGGTCAAAAATAGGCTGATCAAATAACAGAAATTAAAAAATAAATCAATAATTGTAAAAAAATGGAATGAACTTAATAAAACCAAACAAAAGAGGATAAAATATTAGTAAGAAACTGTGACTGAGCGCGAACGAGACAGAACTCACAGAATTCGTGGTGTTCGTTTAATATTTCTATTCTCTTCTGTGGAATAACACTGCAGCGCCAAAAAATCTCGTAGTTGAACGAGTATTATTGCTCAGAAAATTATATATCAACGAAGCTAAGTCCAGTATTTCACAATCTCGATAGTGAAAACTACCAATTGATGCACCCTGTAGTAATCAACAGATAAGTCTTTAAATTTGCAGACGGAGATTTGGATTCAATACTAATCCCAGCAATCTGGTTGCGACCAAATATTCAACAATGGGCTCCCACACAAAGCCGAAAGGTTCACTTGAAAGACAATAAGTGTATCTCCCTGCAGGGTAGATAGTATATGTAACTGCATAAGTATACATATGTACAAACGTCTAAGAGAGTATGTAGCGAATGGCATTAAGATTTATGCATTATCGTCCTAAGCGGTACTTAAAGATAATTTAACTGCTTTTATTGTTTTATTTGGGGACTTAACTTGTTCGCCATTGAACTCTTTTCAGCTATGAAGACGTGGCCATAGTGAATTTTATGGAGACGGGAATTTATAGTTTGAGGCATAAGCAATTCTTTGTTAAAGTGAAACTTCAGTGATATGGCAGTAAAATTGACCACTGCAACGAAAACAACTTTGAAGAAGTGATATTTTAAAAACATGTCTTTAAAAGTTATAAACAGCTATAGTTTTTCATATAATTACTGAGCATTCATATAAGTTTCTTATAAATCCTGTGTTGCTCATACGACATGGTGTACCACATACTGGATCGTTTTTTTAGGACAAAATCTGAAGCTTTAAAGAAAGTATGCAAATAAAAATTAACTTGGGAAATAACGAATTTATATATATATATGTATATCAAACAATTTTTAATACCGCTAAGTGGAAATTAATTTCTTTTGTAGTTGGATCGTAATATATACACAATTTGTTCGGAGAATATAGTCGTGCTTGGATAATATTTAGATCCAAACTTCGTGAAGATGTGTTGTCATTATTATCAGTTTATATGGAGCTATGTGCTATAGTGTTCCGATATTGGTGATTCAGACAAAATAACAGTTTTTTGAAGAAAAATTGGCGAGAGCAATATCCACGTACATATCTACATATTCGGGTGTAACAGGATTCGTGGCGAACTTGTACAGGGTATAAAAATAAAAAAATCCACATAATTGGCATGACGCTTTAGGCAACCGTAGGCGTTAAGCGTCGAAAATATCGCATTTAAGAGCTTTTTCTCTGGATTTCCAGAAATCTGATATAAAAAGGCAGCATAAGCAACACACTCCTGCTTCCTGCAAATTATAAGATTACGTAATGCATTACCTACATAAGCCCTAATGCATATTATTAAATCATACAAATACTAAGGAACTTTATATTTATATATATGCATATGTATATATGATATATGTTCATATGATACATGCTTGTCGCTTTTGGCCATCTTTCTTCTTTCTTATCACATTCGCCAACTTGAATTCTTACGCGATTGCCATAGAGCCTTCTTTAGCCTGCCGCCTTGCTGCGGTTAATTTGTTGAAACGTTTTACGACTACGGCAGGGCGAAAATTGTTCATCAACCGGGACGTGACTTGTTACTTCTCATATAAAGTGCAATATATTTAAGGAAGTCTACATAGACACATACATATGGACATATGTACATATACATTTGAATATTTAGGCGTGTGTATTTAGTAGCCGCAACAAGCGGTTGGAGCCATGCCTGTACTGAATGCCTTCAAATAATCCCTATTTTACGATCATTTTTTAGCAATTCTTAGATGCAAATGACAGCTGTGATAGCACACATACCCACATAACACTAAAATTTACGGAGAAAAAAGCGTAAGAACCAAATATATACGTTTTTTCACCAACCTGTGTATGCTTAGTTTACATTCAGCTGTTGTTCGTTGAAATGAAAACACTAAATCATTTATTGCATTTTATGCTCACACAATTTGCGAGCCAAGCTTTGCGCCATCTGGCGTTTGGAGCGTAAAAAATTTACTTTATCATACGTTTATTTCATGTTCAAAATCCAAAAAATATTTGTTAGTAATAATATCTTTAATTTTCCGCTCTCGACAAAAAGTAGCTGATATGAAATTTGGTGAAATTCGACGAGAAAGAATAATGCGTTTAAGTGTCATAAGGAAGAAAGGGATTACAATTTAAAAGAGGAACGCCTGCTAGCGCCAGTTGCTTCAGCAACGTTTTCGGAACCGTTTCCAGTATCTGTGGGTACGTGAGAAACTATTTTGATCATTTTAAAGGCACTTTCGAACCTTCGGTTTTCAGTGGGAATCCGATTATTTTAAGGTGCTACTTGAGCATAAACCTTTCTATGTAGCTCTTATTCCACAAAACAGATATTCTAAACTTACTGGCGCGTAGAAAACAAAAAACAACAGTGCTGTTGGGTGCTATGGTAAAAGCCCGTTAAAAATAAAAAACTGATATGTTGACATTGCTTCCATAATTCTTCGAAGAAAATATTCTTGAAACCTGCAAGGGCGCTTTTCAAAAGCACTATTTTCATTATTTAAAGCGTTTCCAACAACTAGGCGGGTGTGGAAAAATATGTGTAAAAATGGTTTGTGGGATACTTCTGCATTCAATCCGTTGGGTCTAACTACGTAGTCAAAACTACGATACATATCATCATAACAAAAAAGTTCCCTGTGTGAAGAGTAGTATTTTGGATAAGACGAGAAAGTGTTTAGAGATATTTAATGGAAGAAAGTATTAAACATCGTTTATTTTTCCAAACTATGCAAGAAAGAGCTAATAAATATGTTACAAAACTGTGTAAAAATCAGTAATTAACTCCCCGAGTTTCTCAATCCCCAGTTTTTTATGTATAAAATACTACTACTACTGTATTTTGAGTCTTAAATATATATCTACCAAAGTAGATCTAAGTGTTACTATTTCAATGCACACCTATTACGTATACAAATGTATGTGTACATAAACCTTTACGACCTTTCTGCCGACATTTAATATTTCATCAACCACCTCTGATTCAAATCCAAATAAGCGGGAGTGGATCCACAGCGCCTTGACTACCAATAAGTAAACGAAAGTAAGTATCAGCAGAACACAATAGGCACATCTTCATACTCCCGATGCGCAACAATTGTCTCCAAGAAACATGCCAACCGCTACTGAAAAGAACAACTGATTTGGTCCTCAGTGCAAGCGAAAACAGTGGAACCCTAGACAATGCCAATCATTTTGTGAGATAGTAAAAACAATTAGAGGAACCTCCCAAAGCAAATAATGTGTCAATATGTTTCTGACATTCCGCCAAAATATTCTCAGCGAGAAAAAGTTGTCCGCATGAACTCTGATGATGTCGTCAGGCATCTTCATCAACGAAATCAATTAAGCGGAAATGGAAACGCATTCCATGAGGAAAATGTTTAGCATTCAGCAAAAAGTATATTAACGAACATACATCAATATATTTTAAGTAAATTTGTGAAGATTTAGTACGCGTATAGCTGTAGCGAAACTCGCGTTGGTTACTTTAACTGCAGTATAAATGTCTGTGGAAGATAATCACCGCTAGTTAGTTAGTTAGCAGTTAATTAACGCACTGGGGCAAGCTTGTTATTTGCTTAATCTCGTATGTATGTATTATCTAGCAGCAGTATGAATTTTTTTGACAAATGAAGTGGTTTTTAAAATGGAAGCGATTTTGGGTAAACAGTTGTCCGTACTCGTAGTAGGAACGCAAGAGAACATTTTTTTTGCCATTGTTTGGTCTTGGGGATTGGCGAGACTGTTTTCGTTTACACAAATTACAAAGAGATGTGTACCTGGATTAGGGTATAGGTCCATTGACTTTCAGCTTTTGTGAAATTTTTCTAAACAAAAAATTTTGGAATGTAAAATGGAGTTGGCCCGGTACTAAAATCTGATATTTTTAAGCACGCGCATTTCTAAAGTCTTCTAAGTATACACAAGGCCTCAAGTTGTATCAAAACGAGTCTCCAAAAGCTGAAGATCAAATGTGTCCCGGACAGGTCTTAGTCTTCGCACCATCGTCAGTGCCTAACTATAACACCATCAATTTTTCGGAATCATTAACATAAGATTCTGCTATTTGTGCAATTGTTAAGTAGAAGCCGATTAAAGAATCGGTTTTCAGTGTACAGAAATATGATAATATTTATCATTTAATAATAATACTTAACATTTTTTGTTTCGAAGCGAATTCATTTAATTTAATCCGCTTGTTGAACAACTTTCACCATAAACTTTTCGTCCAACAACTTTTAAATCCCTTCCAAAGCAAAATCTAATCTGAATAACAATGAAATTATTTAATTTATGCCTCAATGTGCCAAGGCTGCCACCTTATTAGTCTAATGAAATCTAATCAATATGAAGTACTTTCGCCGATATATTCTTAAATATTTTCTATTTAAAGTGAAGAGCGGCTTATAGCAGTTACAAAGATACACTACGCATTGCAGATATCTGCTCTCATCAAAGAACCTCGCTCTCTTTCTTAGTCCCCCAATTGCTACATAAATTAACATATCTGCCATCTCTCGCTTTTGCTCCGACCTCATTAAGAAAACACCCTAATTTGACCTTTTCCATTAGATAGCCTACACGACAGCACCATTCGTTGTCGGCAACTTAGAAATCATGCAACAAAAACAATAACTGTAGTTGTCAATAACTGATTCTCCCCATTGAAACACCCGCTTTTCACTGGTATTCTAGCTGACACAACACACCCACACTTGAGCGCCTAAAGTTTCATTAGAATTTATAAACATTTAAATGTGTTCACTCGCCAATTTTGCGATTTTCTATGCATGAACATTAGCATTTTGAAGTTGAGCAAAACAAAGTTGACAGTGTAAATGAGCAAATTCATTCAAATCCAATCAGCGGCGGACAGTGGCTTTGGTGTTTAGATACAAATGGATAAGTATTTCAATATGTATATGTGTATATGTACATATACGTATATACATACACACTTAAGTAGAAATATTTGAACTTTCACACTTGCTGTCATTGTGTTTGCCCTCCAGCCTTCCCAGCCACCTCTCCACTTCGTCAGTTTGCCCGTTTGCCAACTGTTGTCCGAAACTCTTAAGCTTCTTGGGAAAAAAGTCTTCTGCCATCTACAAGTGTCATTGTTCTCATGGATGAACACAACACTGCGCTGTGTGTGACTTTTCTATGCTTTCGTTCTAATGGCAACAACATTAACTACAACAAAAAGAGCAATAGTAGCAACAACAAGAATGAACGTGAAAGTCACAGACGCATTTCCGCTGATTTTTGACCTTTTGTTGATTGCTGTCCGGAGACATTGTGATTCTGCTTCACAGTTAAGATATGAACACACATATACACGCATGCCCACTGGCACTTTTACAGCTGAAAAGTTTCGCCAACCTGTCAAAGCCGATCTGCTTGCGTTTTGTCAACCGTTATTTCGTTGGCACAGCGGACAAAATATTTCAAGTTTAGTATTTGTGTTGGTACACATAAATGAGTCTGCGTGTGTATTTGTGCAGCGATTTATTTTTGTATAGCATACATTTAGGCTACTGAATGATTATTATACATCAGAGATGTGAGATGAATAGATAGTGTTAAATAAATGAAATGAAGTTAATATGATGTGCAGAGGCTACAAAACAAAAGAAGCAATAATATGGCAAACAGAGAAATGCAGAAAGGCACTTACACATATACAGAAGTGGGGAAACTTATTGCCACAGGAGTCACAAGAAATCAATTTGTTCTCACGAAAAAACGGTTTGCCTCTTGTGTGAACAACGTAAACAAGATTAAGAAAACGGATCAACAGTGATAGGCCCGCATGTGGTCTTCAATATATGTTTTTAAACAATGCAGTTTTTTGATGTCATATGTACATATGTATATGTGTAGGTGTGGTTTTAGCTTGGGATTTTATGTAAAGGTTCCCCTTTTGAGACACTGTAAATTGCTAATATTAAAATTGATTGTGCCCATTACATATCTGGTACTAAATTGTATAAAACCACAGTGGACTACTGCGCGTATTCGTAACATTCATTGAAAATCTTACCTCAGTGAAGACATTTCGCATCACGAAGAGAAATATATCGAAATTAAACAAAATAATGTGATCAATCTTTAACTAATACTTTAAGAAATTTGAAATATCAGAACTATTTACCCTCAACTCCGAAATATGTAAACAATTTATATCTTCGTCTGAATTATTTATAATTAACTTACAGTTTTGCTAAAATTTTGTTTGGTTATTATGTAATATTTTTTGGGTTACAAAGCGTGCAATCAGCTTTATAGGAATTCAAATTAGTTTCTGACTAGCTAAAATTCTGGTTTTTGAATAAAGATAGCGACGAAATAGCCATATAACCATATATGACAGGAAAAAATTTAAGAGAAATTGCCACATATCAAAATAAAAAACGATATGTGTACCTGTTACATATAAAACACCTTTCACTATATCCATAACCATAACGTTTACACTTGAATCGAGTTTCTGTCAGGCCAGTGACTTTTTGGAAATAGAATTAAGTAACACGATGCCAATTCTGCAGAATACATTGCAGTTCATAGCATAACTCGATCAATTTGAGTGTGGCAAGCGTTCTTTTCTCAAGTCTTCTGAATATCAAACATGATGAGAATCACCTTTGTAGTCAAGTAACGGATTTCTATTTTCTTCACGTGCACTTCTATAATCTCCAACAAAAACAACGCTGTAATAATGCAAATCGGTATTTACTTTGTCACAGCAGATTATTCCTAAACACATTGTAATGAGACCTTGATTAATATCCGCAGTTTTCCTACAAATCCCTTTGTTAAAATAAGTAATACGAAAATCATAGAGAGGTTCCTCAAAAAAAGCCTCCTTTCCTTTGGTATAAAAAAAAATTGTTATGGAAAGCAGTTGCTGTTGTTGTTTCATGCTAAACACTCGTATTGCCAGACACGAAGAAAAAAAAGCTCCTGCAATTTGCGGAATTTGTTAGAAATGCTGGATGTGTTGAGGTTCCTGAGCACATATACATACTTTCATAAAAAATATAACCCATCGGGTATACTTTGAAGTAGTTGCTGTTGTTACTGTGCGATGTGCTAAACAGTTATATATGATCTTAGCCTAGCAATAATTGTGTGAGTATGTGAGTTTCTTAACTCCTACGCCCCTTTGTACATATATGCTTCAGTTTGTGTGTGTTTGCTGTTTTCGCATAATTTAATACAATAAAACTATCATAATTATTTAGAAACAAGACAAAACGTTAACTTCAATTGCGCCGAAGGCTTAATGCCCTTCACAGTTGTATTCATATGGCATAAATAACAATCTGTCTTAATATTAATAAGTCACTTTGTACGGCAGCTATATTTAATGGTGATCCAATCAAAATATTTTGTGCAAAGATTGTGGCATTCTCTTTAGAAGCAATAATATAATCGTTTTCCTCACAAGGCTTTATAGTGCTCGCTTAGTTTGTGTGATAGTAATATCTTATATTTCTCTGATCTGAACAATACCTTTATTTGGATAATAATATTTGCCAAATTTATTGAAGAAATAATCAACTATGTAGGATGCAAATTAAGTGATTTTAAGATTCGCAAACTTATTGTTAGGCTCTTAAGGTAGATCAATAAATAATGGTAAAGTTAATAAAAAAAAAATAAAAAAGAAAAAGATTATGACGTTTAGATAAATGAGCACCTTCTTAGGAAACGAAGGATATACTGACTGACAGAGTGACAGGCATGACTAAATCGACTCAATTTTCAACGCATATGATTAATATATATTGTACAGGAACTCTTTCTGTGTCTTACAAACTTTGGTGGCAAAATAAATATATCTTGTTCTGGGTATGAACATTATGGGAAGTGGAACTGAGTGTTTTAAAATTGTCTCCTCGCTCTTCCTTTACTAAGTTCCCACTGTTCTTTGCCAAATATTTATTTAAGTTGCATGAAGTGTTGAACCGCATATGTTTATTTATTTTCAAAATTTTACCTTTTTTCAAGGCACACTCACAAGCAACTCTCTGTATGTGTTTACTAGTGTGTGCCGATTTGTTGACAGCTTCTTAGCGGATCTGAAGTCTATACTATTAATCATGCCGTGCCGACAGTCCTCAGGCATTAGAAAGCAATCAATCATTTTAAAGTTTTCAGTCTGAAAAGAAGTGAGAAATAAGAGATACCGTGCAACTGTGTTGAGTTGAGACTAATAATGTCGGAATAAATACATATGTATTTTCTCAAATTTAAACACTGAAATATCAATAAATATACAAAAATATATTATGATGCAATTAATATTTAAAGCAGTTAAGAAAATTGCTGTATATAATTTTAAACTGCTTTCATGAGACGAAATAAGAAAGCGTTCTAATGTTCTAAGATTTGTATGCATACACATATGTATGTATACTTTTTTAACACAATGTTTACGTTAAACCTATTGGGAGGGGGAGGCGTTGCAAGAACTTATTTTAAAGTAAAAAATTCAGTGAACTCCTCAAATGTGTTTAAATTTTTATTTACACTGGGGAATACCAATTAAAAACAATAATGTATCGGTCACACTTTGTGACTCCCCGACAGTCAAGATTTTCCCAAACGCTTTTTTGTCACATCTCAGAGTTCTACAAATATACATATAATAAGTAAATACAAACATGAGTACATAGTAAATATGAACAGTGGTGATCCGACATTTCTGCACCCACATTCATATTTACACGGAAATAGCCGAGACATATGTACATATGTAAAAGGGAAGCATTTTATTTAATTTGTTTGAATTATACGTCTCCGAACATAAATGCGTTGCCAGCGAAAAGACGATTCCCTTTATTGTCGCGTTTACTGTCGAGCTCCTCCACATTCATACATTCACATATGTATGTGTGTTTGACATTGAACAAACGCTCTGCTGTATGCAAAAGAAAGTTTTCCTGCCCACACAACCACCATTGCCGCTGCGCTGGTAATGCTGCTGCCCACTGTATAAACTAAATTGTTTGGCGCGCATTTTGTGCAAGCAAAAGCCGCAAAACGCAACCAACAACAACATTTGTGTTAACGAAAAATACGTTCCACATCTGAGAAATACGTTCCAAATTCAAATAAAACTCCATGAGCAACCGAACGCCGCGTAACAAGACGAACACGGCATAAGTGCCAGCGAACAATAGGTTCCACATTAAAGGTATACGTTCCACACTTCAGCACAACTTTCCAACCATGTACAAAAAGCGAAAAAAACTTCATAAATACGTACAACATTCGTACAATATGTTCCACAATGGGTTCCACTTCTCTACAAGTCTAGCCGGTGGTTGCAGCCGCGTATGAATAACATCAGATTTCGTGTTTGCATGCAATTTATGAATGAAACGAGAAGCACAACAACGACAGCGAACATGTATGAACATGTTGCGCCGTGTTTGGCAGCATTTCCAAAATTTTGCACACACAAACCAAAAATACAACGTTGCGTTTTCGTGTGACTTGAACGTAACGGCTTGCCGTTTGAAAAGACTAACTGTTGTTTCACACGCACACATACATACATTAAAAGCTTGTGGCCTTTCATTGTAGTCATGATAACGGTTGTTCGTTTGTTATTCAGTTGGTAGCAAGGTATCCTCCAAGACGGTCGTGTTCTAACGGATATTCAGCAAAAGTATGCGGTTATTTTAGTGACCGTTAGCACGAACATAGCAACAAATTGTGAGTAAGTGTCGTATTTCGGGCTGATAAAAAATAGGTGAATGTGTTGAATGAGTGAAATACGCACACACATACAAAAAAGCGGCGTTTGTGTTTGAATGTGTGTATATGTGTGTAGATATAAACATGTAATCGTATTATATGCACCAACAAAGTAATTTAGAGGCACGAAACCGTTACAGCTTTAGTTGTCAATTGAATTTGCGTTGTTGCTGTTATTGTTGTAAATGTGATTTCTAAGCGAAAGCCACGTGATGAAATCAAGTCGTTTGATTTTTGCCCGAAAAGTGCTTCAACTACTTAGCTACTAAGCCGTTAACGGTGAACTGTTGCGTTTACTTGGAATTATTCAATATTTGTGAACACACACTTCGAATACGTGTACATGTGTTATAAATATAACTCGTATATAAATAATTTCGTAAATCATATAAGAAGCTTACTTTATAAATGTGTGCTTTTGTTGTACTTTATGTGTGACAAGGTGTGTTCCAACTGTTCAAATAAAAGGTGAAATATAAATGCGGAATAATGGAAAGTATCATGAATTTCGAACGATAAAAATCGTGTTGAAATATGCAAATAAAATTTCATTGTGAATTATGACAAAAATATGTATAAATGTGACTCTTTAGCGCGCATTAAACCACATAGTTTGCACAACGCAAATAAATATAAATTATAAATACTAAAAAATAATAAAAATTATAATTCAAACGCTAAGAAGGGTTAGCGCTTGCAGAGCAGTTGGTAAGCAGTTTGATTAAAAATTCACTTGAATTACATGCAGACATATATGGAAGAGTACATAAAAAACTCATCATATTATATAATAATGAGCAAAAAAAAATTAAGGAAAAGAAAAATATTTGCATTAAGAAAATAAATGGAAAATAGGATGAAAGGAAGATGGGAAAAATAAGAGCTCAAATAAATAAAATTGTGATTAAAGTTGGCAATAAAACAAAAATTGTTTATATTAATAGTGTTGGCAACTGTTGAGTGTGAAATGTTGAGGCTGTTACATACCCTATAGGGAAAAATATGATGCCGTTTTGTGTAAAAATCAACTCCGGGGCTGCAAAATTTTACTGCTTTTGGAGTAAAAACTATATAAATATAAATTTAAATAATTATAAATAAAAGTTTCTGGCATATTTTTGATTCTATGAAATTTCGATACAACTGAAATAGATGGGTCAAACCACGTCAAGTGGTCCATGAAAATTTCGAAAAATCTCCGATTTTGAAAATTAGCAGTTCATTAGGAAGGGGACCAGACGCATACCCCGTGATATAAATATTTCGTTAATTTTTTTTTTTTTTTGTTAAAATTTAGAGGACGATAAAATTGTAAAATTATTTCCTCATAAACTACTGGAGATAAGTCAATGAAATTTTGTGAAGTCAAAGAAAAATGTTCATGTTATATTAGTGAGAGAAGTACTATCCTTGAATTTTTTTTATATATCTCACACATTGACCAATATTTTCTATCAAAAGTCAACTGTTGAAACTGGGTGCTTAGGGGCTTGAACAGTATTCGTTGGATTTGAACAATTTTTGGTTCATCTCGTTCTGGTTATTTAATTGCTTCTTGATTTCTGCACTGCAAAGTAAAAGAAACAAGTTGAATTTAAAATTTTTCTATATGGTAAGTAGGCGTGGTTGTTGTCCGATTTCGTCCATTTTCGTACAGTGACATAAGAATATTAGAAGAGTGCCATTCTTTGTTGAAATCGGTCGATCCGGATCCGAGATATGGGATTTCACCAAAAAGTGGGTTGGGTCATGGGGAACCTTCCGAAAAAACATTCTATTATTATTCAACCATAAGCCAACTAATTAAGTTATATCAGTGGTGGTAGGGGAAATTACATTATGATAAATTTAGCTCAAGTTACGGACCTCCTTAACACGTGTATAGAAAATTGAATTAATCATTGACTTGTTTGTACCGAAAGACGTAGAACTTCGAAAGCAATTATTATTTTTTATATATTTAGCACCTTATGTTTAATGTTAAAATGCAGTAATTGTATGTTAATTACATAGGCATAATTAGGCAACCATTGCAACCCAAGTCGTCAATTTGTTCAATGTGCGCACCAGTAAGACTTTGAGAACTTTTGTAGTACATCTGACATGGGAAATATTCCAACAACCCAGCTATTATTTTAATTTGTATCCCTTTTACTGTTGAAGGAGTAAAATGTTTAGGACACTTTATACTAGGCATTGTACTGACCATATGACCGGACCAATTTTTTTTATTTTTTTTTTTAATATCCAAACAAAGGTTTACTAGACAGAATAATTTTATTACCGGAATGCCTTAATTGCCCATTTTTAATCTACTAGGTTAGGTTAGGTTAGGTTTGATTGCTAATATAAAGAGACCGCACATCTTTTCTAGAGCCTACCACCATATAAAAACTACATAGAACATTATGGGCTTGACTATGGTGTCGTAGAGCCAGAGGACCCCGTTCGGTAAGGGACCCCACATTTTGCCAATGGCTCCTCTATACATCAGTATAAGGCAATTTATGGCTTTTTTGCTTTCTCTTCGATATTCGTCTGCCATGAAAGCCCCCTATCCGGGATGAATGCTAGACGGATGTCTCCCAATTGCGATAGCGGTGCCACCGGTATCTTGTATCTCCTAGTAAATAAAACCATCTAGATTTTATTTGGGTTGATGGCGAGATTGCTTCCGACTGCCCGATTTGTTTCTGCGCTGAGATAAAAAAGTTGTCAAATAGATCAAAGGCTCACTATATGCCATTTATTTATATCTCAACATGAAATACTTGTCACTAAAGATCATGGCCACCGTTACACACAAATATCATATTTATATTTCATTTTCATTTTCATTTTAAGGAGTAAGTTGTGTAAGTCTAGCTCGATTAATGTAACTAAAATTATGTCATATTCGCGTTAACATTGCGCCTGAACTCAACAACGGCTTTAAGAGAGCTACCATGTTCATCCAATATGAAATAGATGAATATTAATTCCGCTTAATAAAGTTTGTACTAAACTTTTTGCTGTTGCAAGCATGAGTAGAAGTGCTGTAATCTCAGCTAAAGCATAAACGGGCATGCGTAAAGTGAAATCACTGGCGATGCCAATAGGTATGTGTATAAATGTAAAAGTGTCAGGGAAATGACAGTAAAACTGCAAAGAAGGATGGTCAAGTACTTGAACATGAATAGAAGCGCATACACAAAAATACTAAAGGACAACTCAAGCACTACATTGTGTTAAAGAATATGAAATACTTACAAGAAATATGTGATTCGTGTGTACGCATGCATGTAAGTTTGTGGTTTTGTGAGTGTTGAATTATGGCTTGTACTCAGTTATTTACAATTGTGAGTGAGTTTTTTTGGAAAAAAGGCTCCACATTGACCCTCACACATACACTTGTATATTCACATATACATATATATTGGTATGTGTGAATATGTAAAATTTTTTTCATTGTTGAATTAATTTGTGTGTCATAAACACGCAAACTTGTTGAGTTCGAATAATGGTTCACAATAGGCGTGGAATAATTTATGACACATTAGAAGCTCGAATGAAAATGATGTAAATATACAAGTTGTATAAGTATGTATATTCGTATATTACTGGTACTTAAGAAATATTTGCCGGCAGTAAAATACAATGCATATAATTGGACATATTATGGCCCCCAGACATATATGTATATAGTTTTTATATTGGAATAAGAAAAAGAAAAATAAATAGAGCAAATAATGCAGTAGAGAGTAAGGCATAGCTTAAGTAAATCTTTTAAACAAATAATCAGATTCATTTTGACCCCTCAAAACAAAAATCCTGTATCTAAGAAACTGTTGAACTGAAGTTTAACAACGATTTTCTGGTTATTGTACCAAAATACAATATTCACATACAAATCTAACAGGCATATACATATGTGTATATTATTTCCAAGTTGATTTTTTTTTTAATTTTCCAGCGTCCCCTAAAGCTTCAGTTTTTGCCCTAAAAGAAAGTATCCAACATAAACAAGAACTTACCTAAATTATAACTCTTTTCCCCTATATATAACATTGGACTTTGAAAAAGTGATATTCTAATACAGAACTTTCCATTCTACAAAAAAAGATCTAACAGATTTAAAAAAACACACATTTTTTAAAGTTATACGCAGTAAAAATTATATAGCAAATGTACCGAGCCATCATATTAGTGACTAATAAATTTTGTGTTGCTCATACGACATGGCGTCCCATATAAACAACATTTTAAATATAAAATAAATATCTTCTTTACATTCAACAATTTTTTAGAACAGAAACTGAAATTTCATGGGGCGTCTGCAAACAAAAATAACTTGGAAATAATGTACACCCTAATGCATATACACATACATTATTAAAAGTATAACTATAAATATACACATATTTACTTGACCTTGAGAAATATTTTGTAGTACATATTGGGGATGTGTTCTACTATCATTTTTCAACCTTCCATCGCTTTTTTAGTTGTTGTGCTTTGATAAAAGACGAGTTAAATAAGGTAACTTCATGTGGAATGAGGCGTAGCTGCTGCTCTGCAGACTCGCAAGCGTAACTTATTATCGAGACTTTCTTTTTATTAGCTACTCTTAAATATCCATCTGCCACTTGCCGCTGCTGTAGGGTTTATCTGCTTCACAATATTAAAAAATAGCTACTACAAGTACATACATTTGTACACAGTTTTCTACAAACTATAAAGGGTGCGTCTATTGCACTATGTTGCAAATTTTAAACAATAGCGCAAAGAAAAAAAATTATTGTAGGTCTTCCATGGAAAAATAATTCCAACAATTAAGCTGTGTATTTATTAGAAAAATAAGAAGAAAAATGTTGCCACCTCCTCGAAAATTTTATATAAAAATTTTATAAGTTGAATTAACAAAAAAATATCGATTTCAAACTAGTACTACTGAAGAAAGTTTGTAGCTCAACTTGTCTTTGTAGAGAGTTGCCAACTATTTAGAAAATTAAATACAATAATATTTGTAAGATGAATGCAATAGTACAATTTGTGTAACATTCTGATAGTGTAAGGAAATTTGTAGTACCGCAGTTTTTAATAGAGTTGCCACCCGCTTAGAAAAAATTAACACAATCAATATTTGAAGATTAATGAAATATTACAATTTGTGTAACGTACTTTTAAATTATAGCTCAACATATTTTTTTCGAGAGTTGCCAGCTGTTTAGGATAATTAATGCAATTAATATTTGAAGTTTAATGAAATATAACAATATGTGTGACATACTGACAGTTCAAGAAATGTTGCTATTTCACAGTTTTTAATAGAGTTGCCATCTGTTTAGTGGTGTTATTCTATATTTTGTTAAAAACGTAATTATTTTTCCCTATATTCTCTTTTCCATAATTTTATTAAATCAAATAAAAAATGTTCTCCTAATAACATGGAAGGCCAAAATGGATACTTTCATTACTTTGACAGCAACCTTTGTTTTACAAATGCCCACATCAAAAGATATCAATTCCGCACCCGCGCATACTATCGCGTATCACTTCCGTTAGATCGACTCATAACTGTCAATCAAAGATGATAGATAGAGGTCAACTAACTGTATAATATGTCAATACGGAAGGGTTTGTTAGGCATATTCGCATACTTTTAGCCAATTATTTCAACCCAAATTATTAAGTGCATTCGATGCAGTGCAGTGTAACGGTACTCTATTGATTAGACATAAACTCGAAGGTGTAGGTAAAGGAGAGGAAGTAAATGCTCTTTTTTGCTTATTTCAAAGGGGAAGTTTTTAGTTATTTTTTAATAAAAAAGATTGTCTACGAAAAACAGTCAAAAATGCCCAAGTGCAAGGATTTGTCCTCGACTTTCTCATTAAATTTTTGAACTGGTTTCGAGACCACTTTTATGGTCTAATCATGAACCACTTTACTCTCGTAGCCGATCACCATTGGACGTTAGATTTGTTTGCAGAAAATTATCAGTTATTTTATAGCAAAGCCTTTCAGTGACACTTCCGGGACGTTGGAAGAATATTTTCATATATTTATGTTGTTTTGAAAAGAATTTTTACTTTGAAAAGTCTCCGTGAAGATCAAGCGTATCATTCTTTCCAAATCATGACTACACTTCTAGCCACATGATAGTACCTGCGGGTTTCTCTGGCGTCAATATAGTATGTGAGCCCTGGACCCTCTCCTACGATCAGTGTTCCAAAAAGTACAAGACAATTTGTTTAGTAAATCAGAACATATCTTCTATCCACCATGCTTTCCAGTGATAATTGAGCGCCTTCATATTATCTGCTCTGGCAGGCACGGAAAATTTTAGAGTACATGATAAAAATCGTTACCTTTTATAACTATAACAAAAATTGATAATTTTCTTTTATAAGCCGGCATTTTTACCCCTTCACATTTTTCAACAATTTAATTCTATCAATGTGTTTAATCCATACGCAATTTTATTTCTTATATATGAAAAAAACTAATTTAAAAGTAATTTGATATAGAATGGGATTCGTAAAATTTTAGGGAATTTACTGATTGAACACAATGCTTAGATATGGTCATGGTGACTAAGACGTAGAAAGATCAATTGATCGATTAATCTCTACAAAAGGTTATATTGCTTTTCAAATTTGTCAGTTTTCATAGTTTTTCCCAGTGACTTGATTTAAATTCCCAAAAGGTAGGATATGGAGTCAATGACTCGTTTAGTTAGCCAATGGGCATGCCTTTGTCTTCTTACGATACGGTCCCAAAAAATGTATTCCAATGATAAGCTAAGCATGTTTTGGCACTAAAAGTGTTAATTGTCATGTGTTTATCTTGACAGCTCGTTTACGCATAGAAACAAAATATATCTAAGAAAACGCCCATTATTTATATGTAAACTAACACAATATCTACTTATTGATCAAGAACAGACCCTAATAGGAGTTTACTTCAATTATATTAAGTTTATGTTTGTAAATATACAAGTGCACTACTTAACTGGCTTCTAAGAAGGCTTCTTCAATTGTTTAACTTGTCAAAAACACAAAGCTTGCTATTTGCTGAGTTACCCGAGAAACGCATCGCTTTGCAATTTTGCACAATAGAAGCAATTAAGAGTCCTCTAGATGGACCCAAGGCTATTTCTAAGTTTCAACAAAGAGCGAGCGCTTCAGTCATACAATACAAATATATGTATGTATATGCGTAGAAATGTACTATAGTGTCGCACTATTCTCTGACTAGAAAATTATGACATTTGTTTTTATGAAATATTTTAAATTTTAAGCTAAAAATTTTAAAACTAAAGTGAGGACAAGCGATAGCCAAGCAAAGATTGCGCATGAGTTGGGTAATTTAATGCTTTTGCCAAAAAAATGTCATCTTTAAGGTGGCGAATGTAGAAACGTCACTTATTATGTATAGGGTGGGTCATCTATATTTCGACATTGGAAATGACATTCTACAAATATTCCTAAGTGACTGTATACAAGTGAATGAAATTGGAGAACAGGCATGCCCACTTCGCATAAAACACAATTTTTAATTCCTTTTGATTTTTACTCTCCCAGCATACAAATCAAGAGTCAAACAATAGAACGAGATAAAACTTTGCTCAAATAGTACCTTTCCAGTACGCCACCTTACGACCAAAAATTGTAAAAATCGAACCAAAACTGGCTACATTGAATTGATGGTGCCCGTGTGATACGCGCTGCGCCCAAGTCTTTTGTAGCGAAAAATATTTATGGTAAATTTTTTACCTCATTACGACTATACAGTAAACCAACACTCAAACAAACATATAAATATTTGCTTCTCTTTGTTCACTTTATTCCTTTAAAGTACAAGGAAAGTTTCAACTAAAGCATATGCATTATGAAAAATGAAGTCTCTATATTTTGTATTATACAATATGAAAAAATATTTTAGATAGGTTCCCAAATGAGCAAATATACACACATATGAATATTCCGTAAAAAGGAACAACGTTTTCCGTCCAAATTCGAGCCATGGACTGAACTGGTAGGGCAGTTTACTTGCTTTGCTGGTTGCCATGATGATTTTCTATTGCCTTTTTTAAAAGTCTCACTATGTAAGTATGTAAATAGTTGCATACATACATTTGTATCTATTCAACAAACTTATCATTAACGATCACATACACACACCGACAACAAGTAAGCTTTCATTTAAAAACAAATTTTTCTTGATGTGGTAGAAAATCTGTTCGAGAAACTGTTGTAATTATTACACTTCTTTATTATTCGTTGAAAAAAGTCGAGAGCATTATAAAACTAAAAATCAAAGGTCATGTTTATGAAACTGAGAGTGATTACTCAGCAAACTTATTAGCGTTGTTGTAGCGGCATAAAATATTCTTAAGAAGTCTTTATTCAGGTAACACTTCGGGTCAATTTTGGTTATGTTGAACATTTTCCAGTAGAAATATCTGATTTCAGTAGTTCGCGGTATATTGAGTGATAGACTTTCATATATTCCCCACCGAAATTTCAAAATCCCTTTGGTTTTACAACAAAAACTGAGAACTCATAGAGTATTGCTCATACGACATGGTGTACTTTATGAATACAGTATATTTGATGCATAATTTTAACTGTATATAATTTTTTAAAGAATTTTTTAGTGCCAAAAATCACTTTCTTCGAGTTACAGGTTGCTTTGAAAATTAAAAAAAGTGTGTGTTTTTATGCGTGTTTGAATGCAGTAAATGAAACCTGACACGTCAAATTAAAGTCTATTTTTATGTCACTTCTGCATTCCAGCCAATACTAGTGCTGAGTAATGTCTTACAAGAATGTTTGAATGAACCTTTTCACCGCAAGAAAGAATTGCATAAGCACACTGACAGCACTTTCTTTTGATAATCCTCTGAAGATGTCTGAGAAGAGCGAGTAAATTTATATGCATGCTAGTATATACTATATGTACCTAGTGCCAAAAGCGAGAATGACTCTGCATAGAGCAGTGACTTGACTTGACGACGTCTCTTAATAGGCATACCAAGCGGTCATGGTATTTAAATCCCAGCTCACTTGACGCCAAAGTCAATCATATACAAGTGTATCCATATACTATGTACGACCATATATGTACGTAAGTATATCCACCATACATTTCCTTAGACATAAATATATTAAAAAGAGCGAAATTTATTCAAATCAGGCATATGCTCATTTTTACTTTATGTTCCTCATTGTGAATGGGTTCTGTTGCGATAGTAAAATGAATGGGTGAATGGTGTGCTAAATTACAAACATAGCTTATAATATATACACACACCTTCTCAACTATAGTCGTATTCACCCACACAAATGCATCCGTTATAATCTTGAACTTTCTTGAGTGTATTGCAAATGAGATCTGAATGTTCACTTAAATTATCATATTAAATTATAATTTTATTGCCATAACGGTAAATGTATATGAAGCCGCGAACATAGTTCTACCCTAATATTTACATATGTGAGTATTTTCACTTGTTATATTTCTTACATATTATATGCAAAACACCGTTATTTACGGTATTGTTTTAAAATCAGATCACTTTACGTCAAAAAATCTCTCGCCAGAAGCTCGAATCAAGTTATTTGTTGCTAACTATTGCCGTCGACCTTTCAATTTGAAGGAGACAGTTTCAAAATTCAGAGCAGAGCCTTCAAGGTGACTCTTAAAGTATAACCAGTTTTCTTTAAAAGATCATTGTGTACATCCGCTCATCTCTGCTAATAATCCGTTCCAACTTAACCTAACCTCACAATTATCATTTAACTTTCGCAGAAATATGACTTATAGTTTAAAATTTATTATAATTCTTAACACTTTTCTTGCTTGGCAGCGAATTCATTCAATTTAATCCGATTGTTGAACAACCTTCGCCATAAAGTTTTTGTCGAACAACTTTCAAATTCTTCAATAGCCGAGAATCTAATCTGAATAAGAATGAAAATATTTAATTTATGTCTTAATGTGCCAAGGCTGCCACCTTCTTAGTGTAATGAAATCTAATCAACAAGATGATTACAAACACACCAACAAAGAGTGTATGAAATGGGCGGCCAAGCAACTGCCAACGACGAAAAGATAAGCGACTGAACAAATGACGACTTCTGGCGCGAATTCGAACAAAAAAACTGTTAATTATATACAAGTATATAAAAGTGATTGCAAAGGGATTATAATGAAATATTTTATTCCAAATTATTTATATATGTATGTATGTTTATAAATGTGTGCATGTGGTATGAAAGTGTAAATTTATTAAATCCATAATCTGCCGATTTATAATTTGTGGTTTTGCCATATACTTACATAAATGCGAGTGTATGTTTATGTGTTTGGGCCTTCCTGTGGGTAGATCTTTCGGCTGCTAATGAAGTTCGCAATATACCAAGTATCTTAATTAAGTTTTAATTTATTTGTCATAACAACATTATAAAGGACACTTATTAGCCAAGGGTGTGTTTTGTAGGTCATGTATACTACAGTTCTTGTAGTCAAAGATGAAAAGGGTTTAATTTGTGACTACTATGAGATTTGGAACCTAACTTTAATATCCTCAAAAAATCCAAGAGCCAGCAATTCATTACTTCCACCTTTTTTCAACAACATGCAACACTTAAACACTCTTACAAGCAATTAAATTGGGCTGGGTTTCAGAACTGAGCATTGTAACAGAGTTTATGAAGATTACACTTGAACAACCGAATCACTGGTTTTACATAATGCCATTCAGATAAAAGTGGGGATCAAGAGACGCTCATGTGTGGACAAAGCGCCTATAAAATTAAGTAGGGCGGCTAATTTCGGTTTTCTGTGCGCTCGTACAGCTATGAAACCGAGGAAAAGAAGACGAGATTTTTCCACTTCACGCTTTATATATTTGTATATACCTTTGGCAGCGGGCGTCCGTCAAAACATTCGATAATGCTGCGAATATGGAATACAACATACGATTTTAGATTCAGCATATTTTAATAAGTTCGCCCATATATATCTTAAAAAATTCTGAATATATGAAAATTTCAAAAGAAGAGTGGCTCATAGCCGTTATAAATATACACTATGCACTAAGATGTCTGCTCTCATCAAAGAAACTCGTTGTCTTTCCTCTGACCTGAATATTAGATATCAAAAGTACTGAGCCTTCCTACAAGTTTCACATAAATTTTGTGTTGCTCATACGACATGGTGTACAATACATTGGATAACTTTTTAGGGCCTGAACTGAAAATTTAAGGAGCATCAGCAAAAACAAAACAAATTTTGAAATTACGCACATCCTAATGTTATATCCCCATTATATCTATGTATATATGTACATGCATGTATGATATGTATAATTGAAAATATTAGAACTTTCACACTTGCTGTGGTTGTGCTTGTCAACCAGTTCGTAAGTTTGCCAGTTTGTCCATTTGCCAGCTGAAGTCCGAAAGTCTTAAGCTTCTTGGGAAAGAAAGTTTTGCACAATCTACAAGTGTGATTGTTCTCTTAGATAAACACAACTCTGCGCTGCGAGCGACTTATCTATGCTCTTCCTACTTAGTTTTCTTTCAAATGGCAACAACATTAAATACAACAAAAAGAGCAATAGCAACACCAACAAGAATGAAACTTAAAGTCACAGACGCATTCCCGCGGATTTTAGACCTTTTGTTGATTGCCTTCCGGAGGCATGGTGATTCTGCCTAGCATTCAAGGCACCAATACACTTATACACAGGCACAACATAGGCACTTTGCCAGCCAAAAATTTTCACCAACCTGTCAAAGCCGATCTGTTTGCTTTTTGTTAACCGTTATTTAGTTGGCACAGCGGAGAAAATATCTTAAATTCGGAATTTGTATTGGCAATAGAGTAGATATAAATGCGTGTGAGCTGCGAGATGAATAGATAGGGATAAATAAATGAAATGAGGTTAATACGATGGGCAAATGCTACAAAACAAAAGAAACAATAATATGGCGTGCACAGAGGTGCGGAAAAGTACACACACAAGTGAGTGAACTTCTTGCCGCAGAAGACACAAGAAATCAATTTGTTCTCATGACAAAAGCGGTTTGCCATCTGTGTGAACAACATAAACAAGATTAAGCATTCGTATCAACAATGATATAGTCGCACGTGTGCTTTAATATATGCGTTTAAACAATGTATGTATATATATGTATTTAGTTGTTTATACTCACACAAATGTAGATATGTATAAGTGTGTGGTTTCAGCTTGGGCTTTGCTGAAAGTTTCACTTTTGAGACACGTTGAATTGCTAATATAAAAATTTATTTTCTATAAAAAACATTAGATTAGATCACTGAAGGTGAATAATAGCAAACACAGATACACACATATGCACATATATGTACATATTTCTGAGTAAGTAATGCAATGATCATGCTTTTGCCTTCAATGTGTTGATAAGAAACGTAAAGGCCTATATTGAAGGAAATAAATTGGATAAAACTAAAAAAAAAATTTGTAATTAATTATGTTATAAAATGGCGTCATAACAAAATTTTTAATTGAAATTAGTATTGAACAAAAAATGGAAAAAAAGTTGTGACAAATTATCCCAGTCCCAGTCATTGCAACATCATATCAAAGCAACAAAATTTTAAAGACTTTGCGAAGATTTGCCACTTGTTTTAATTATTTTTATTGATACAATATATCAAATTTCCGCCCATTCAACATTTCGTACTTAATTGTATGTTACTGGACTACTTTGCGTATAAGTAACTTTTATGGAATACTGCTTTTGAGATATCTACGTTCTGCCCGTCAGTGCGTACGTGTTTTTCTATGATCTCCAACATAATGATTTATTGGTACTTGCTTTAGCACAGCAGTTTATTTCATAACCACACTCGCACTGGGACTGAAGCGAACGAATTTAGAGACTGCGAACAAAGGAAATTTCGCAGAAAAAACTAAATTTAACCTCTGAAAGGCTCGACAACTCACAGCCTGCACTTCTCCTTTTATAAAAAAAAAACTTTGTTGGCATGGATATGTTGTTATTGTTGTGCGACGTGCTAAACTCTTAAGTATTTCCAGACATGAAATTTTCCAAAAAACCTCCTGCAATTTGCTGAATTTTGTTAGAAACGTTTTGGCATCCACTCAGCGTTAAGAATCAGTATGAGACACAAATATATACATATATATATATTGTATTATGTAATCAATTAGTCAACGCACAAGCGATTGTGTGTGAGATTTCACCAATTCCGTGCTAAGTACTGCACTCACACTCGTAAATTATGAAAGGATTTTGTCAGTTTGGAAATTATAATGTCAATTTAGCATAATTCACATGCAAGAAAACAATATAAATGATATAGGTTTACATATAAAGATACAATACAACAACATACAAAGGCAGATATAACACACTCTGTTACACTTTGAAAGTTCTGCCTTCAGCTCGACATACATTCGCACAATCAGGATGAACCTAGGTAAGCAAAAATTACATATATTTATATGTGTGTGTGTTTCTTTGCTTATGTGCGCCTTTGTGTATGCTTCAGTTTGTGCGTGTTTGCTGTTTTCACAAATTTAATGCAATAAAACTGTTAAAAATATTTATAAACAAGACAAAACTTGGGTTGAAGCTACATATATATACCCTTCACAGGTTTGCCAAGATCATGCCAAGTTTCGTGAAGTTATCACGCCAAATAGAAAAGTTTTGAATAAAAGAAATTGATTTTACTAGATCAGTTTGTATGACAGCTTAACCCCGTAGTGCTCTAATTCTGGCGCCTTAGATAAGTGTGAAACTTTTTTGGGAAGCGAAGGTTGTATACTACTTTACCTTTTCTTTTGAGGCATTTTTCGAAAAGGCACACATGCACACAACTCGCTGCCTGCGTTTACTAGTGTAAGTCGATTTTTTGTCAGCTTATTGCTACTTGCTTGTATATACCCACTTCAAGACCTAAAAAATATGGAGTGACATAAAAGCTCTTACAGGTGGATACTAACAAAATAAATTTGATTTTATTCAATCTGCATTAGGTCCTTTTTACGATCCTTAAAAAATTGCTGAAAATTTCACCCAATTCTGGTCAAACAATTCCAAAAATTCAAAGTTTCAATCTAATTTTATTACTCTTTCAAATCAAGTAAATTTCCAAAGATACCACAACCTATCACCATGTTTGAAAGCTACCTTGATAGAATTTTCTATTACAATAGAAGAATTATATTCTACTATCAGCAAAATGACCGGAAAATACCTCGATGAGACAAATTTCTTTTCGCCTACTGAAAAACCTTCCACATTCCTTAAAGATCAGACTAATAAGTTTATACAATAACATTTGTATTAGAACAAGGCATATAACCTTAAGACTGGAAAAAAGCTAAAATTATCCCTTTAACCAAATCTTAACTTAATGGCCTCAAACCGCAACGTAGACCACCCTATCTACGCTGACGATGTCCTAATATTCCCGTCTTTAAAGAGTTTCAACGAAGTCAAAATCAATGTAACTAATATTCTGACTGACATAATGGCGACCGGAACCAAGGTTTCTGCAAGCAAAAGTTTGACAATTCACATCTGCAGGAATGAAAAATACACCTTCCCTAACCACTAACTCTTTAAGAATACTTGATCTAATTTTTGATAAAAAAAAACAACAATTGAGGAACATTGTAAATATGTTAGATTCAACTTGCCGCATTTTGTTGCTCTTGTTCTTCCCGCTACCTTTGCCGATACTTTTTTGCTTGATATTCATCTCCCTGGATGTTAATGAGTGAAACTCTAAAATTTTCTCAACTCATTGACATAAAAGGGCAGCATTTTATTTCATTTGTTTGAATTATTCGCCGCCGAACATACATACATACATACATAAGTGCGTTGCAAACGAAAAGGTAATTCCCTTTATTACGTTTACTGACGAGCTCCGCCGCATCATTCACATCCACTGTATGTATGTATGTGTATTTGACATTGAATAAACACCTTTTGAATGCAAAGGAAAGTTCTCCTAGCGCCACAACCACAGTCACCGCCGCGTGACTAGTGCTACCGCCGACTGTGTTAACGAAATCGTTTGGCGCGTTTTTTTAAGCAACATAAAGTTGGCAAACACAACCATAAACAACATATGTATGTACAAATGATAAATACGTTCCACATCTGAGGAATACGCTACAAATTCAAATAAAACGTAAGTATCTTTTTTTCAATACATTTCAAATTTAAAGAACACGTTCCACACCTCAGTACAACTTTCCAGCCATGTACAAAAAGCGAATGGAACTTTATAAATTCGTAACACATTCGTACAATACCTTCCACAACGGGTTCCACTTCTCACCAAGTCGCAGCCACGTACGGCTGCCATTGGATTTCGTGTTTGTTCGTAATTTATGAATGAAACAGAAAGCAGACCAACTACAGCGAACATGTATGAACATGTTGTGCCATGTTTGGCAGCAATTCTACAAATTTCGCAACCACAAACACAACGCTGCGTGTTCGTGTGTGTTGAACGTAACTGGCTGCTGTTTGGAAAGCATTACTGTTATTTCACAGGCACACACATACATAAGTATGTATGTACATAAAGAGCTTGTGCTTGCTGCCATCATAACGGCTGTTCGTTTGTTATTCAGTTGATAGCAAGATATCCGACAAGACGGTCGCGTTTTAACGGATGTTCTGAAAAAGTATGCGGTTATTTTAGTTACCGTTAGCGCGAACGAACATAGCAACAAATTGTGTGTAAGTGTTGTAGAATTTCGGCCTGCTAAAGGTCATGAATAGGTGAATGTGTTGAGAAAGTGAAACACGCACACATAGAAAAAAGCGGCGTTTGTGTTTGAATGTGTGTATATGTGTGTAGATAATCGAATTATATGCACCAACAAAGTGATTTAGATGCAGAAAACCGTTACAACTTTAGTTGCGCTGGAATTTGTGTAGTTGCTGTTATTGTTGTAAATATGATTTCTATGCAAATACCACGTGATGGAATAAAATCTTTTGACTTCTGTCCGGAAAATGCTTCAACTAGTACTACTAGCTACTAAGCCGTTAAGGGTTAACTGTTGCGTTCACATGGAATTATTCAATATTTGTGAACGCACACAAAAACAAACAAATATCTTAGGGCACATACCTATACAAATCCGTGTTATAAATATATGCTGTACATAAAAAAATTTCGTAAATAAAACAACAACATGCTCATTTAATTAATGTGTATTTTTGTTGTGTTTTTTGTGTGTTCACAAAGTGTTTTCCAACTGTTCAAATAAAAGGTGAAATATAAATGCGGAATAATGAAAAGAATCATGAATTTCGAACGATATAAATCGAGTTGAAAAATTCAAATAAAATTTCGTAGTTAGTTTTGAAAAACATATGTATATATATGATTCAAAAAAAAAAATTTGCCAAAAATAATCAAATTTTAACGGTTAATATATTTTAAACGGTTGGGTTTACGAAAAAATCATAAGAGACCATATTTTAGAGCATTCAATTTCCTACAAAACCTAATTAACAAGATTTTTTTTAAGTAGTTGGAAGCGAGATATAAATTTTTCTATCTGATAATAAGAAAAAATAGAAAACCGTTAGGCGGAGGACCTTCCCGTTACAACTAAAATCTCATATTTGGAGAGGCTTTCTTAGAGGTGTCTAGGAACCTATTTTTGCGAGTACCAATTGGAAAAAAAAAATTTTTGAATCACCCTAATATACATACATGATAATCTTAAATGCGCATAAAACCACATAGTTGCCACCACGCAAATAAACATATGAAATATAAATAATTAACAGTAAAAAATAATAAAAAATATAATTGAAACGCCAAGAAAGGTTAGCATAAGCAGAGCATTTGGTAAGCAGTTTGTTTAAAAATTAACTTAAATTACTACATACAAACACATATAGAATGGTACATAAAAATTCTGCATTATTATATTTAATAATTGTGGAACAAAAAAACATTAACGAAAAATAAAAAAATTTAAATCGAGAAAATAAATGAAAATAACATGTCTCCAAACAAACTCGAAAGTTCAAATACGGATCCTAAATCGAGTTACCAAAACTGTCACTTTTAAGAAAATTAGTATTTTGATGTCAATTAGCCAAACTGTCATGTGAGATGGCCTGTTGCCTTCTGCTTGACTCTCGTCATGTAGTTATCGATCTAAAAGCCTTAGGTGCTTGTCACTAACTCTAAGAACTTTGAATTATTGTTCAACCATAAAGCACCAATTAAGTTATAGCAGTGGTGGTAGGAGTAATTACATTATGATAAATTTAGCTCAAGTTACAGCGGGTCGTCACAAGTTTATCGAATATTGAATTAATCATTGACTTGTTTTTATGCAGAAGAACTTTGAAAGCTATTATTATTATTTGTACTGAGTGCATTAAAATATTGTGTCTAGGTCAAATATAATTAGACACTTAATACTTAAGGATATAATGCAGTAATGGCATGTTACTTACAAAGCCAGAAATAGGCAACCTTTGCGACCCAAATTGTCAATTTGTTTATTGTGCGCTTCAGTAAGACTTTGAGAACTTTTGTAGCTCGATTGACCTAACTAAAGTCATTCCATATTCACATTGAGCATGAACTGAGCAACTGCTTTAAGAGAGCTACCACGTCATCCAATATGAAATAGATGAATATTAATTCCGCTTAATAAAGTTTGCACTAAACTTTTTGCAATCGTAAGCCAGAGTAAAAGTGCCGTAATCTCAGCTAAAACAGAAACCGGCTTGCGTAAATTCAAATCACTGTCGATGCCAATAGGTTTGTATATAAGTGTGAAAGTGTCAGGGAAATGACAGTAAAGCTGTAAGGAAGGATGGTCAAGTGCTTGAACAGAAGCACAAGTAGAAGCACACACACAGAAATACTAAAGGACATAACTCAAGCAACTCAAACACTACAGTCTGTTAAGGAGATATGAAATACAAGAAATATATAATTCGTATGTATATATGCATGTATGTGAGTAAGTATGTATGTGTATTTGTGAGTGTTGAATTATGGCTTGTACTCAGTTATTTACAATTGTGAGTGGGTTTTTTTTTAGAAGAAAGGCTCTACATTGACCCTCACGCTTACACGTGCACATTCACATATACATATATATTGGTATGTGTGCATGTGTAAAATTTTTTTCATTGTTGAATTAATTTGTGTGTCATAAACACGCAAACTTGTTGAGTTTGAATAATGGTTCACAATAGGCGTGGAATAATTTATGACACATTAGAAGCTCGAATAAAAATGATGGAAATATACAAGTTGTATAAGTATGTATGTATGTTCGTATATTACTGGTACTTAAGAAATATTTGCGGGCAGTAAAATACATATAATTGGACATATTATGGCCTGCAGACGTACATATATATTTATATAGTATTTATATTGGAAAAAGGAAAATAAAGAGAGCAAATAATGAAATAATGCAGTTGAAAGTTAGGCTTAGTTTGGGTAAATCTTTTAAACAAATAATCAGAATAATTTGTATCGCTGAAAATAAAAATCTTGTATCTAAGAAACTGTTGAACATATATACAATATTCATATACATATATATTTATATATTATTTATATTATTATAATATATATTAATATATTAGAGATCCATTATTTCCAATTGATTTTTTTTTTCAAGCTTCAGTTTTTACCCTAAATATGTATCCAATTCAAACCAGAACTTACCTAAATTATTATTATTTTCTCATATATATACTTATATAAAATTGGACTTTGAAAAAGTGACATTCTAATGCAGAATTTTTCACTCTACAAACAATATTTTAAAACTTTTTTTTAATTTCTTTAAAGTTATAAGCAGTAAAAATTATACATCAAATGGACTGAGTGTTCACACAAGTGCCTCATAAACTTTGCGTTGCTCATACGACATGGTGTACTATATACATATGAATTGCGATATAAATATAAAATTAAGAGCTTTTTTACATTGATTAGTTTTTTAGAACAGAAACTGAAAACTCATAAGGCGTCTGCGAAAAAAAATCAACTAGGAAATAATGTACACCCTAATGTATACATATATACATACAGAAAGTATAAATATAAATATACGCATCTTTACTTGACCTTGAGAAATATTTTGTAATACATACTGGGGATGTGCTCTACTATCATTTTTCAAACTTTCCATCACTTGTGTAGTTGTTGTGCTTTGCTAAAGGGCTTTTATGAGTTGTCATGTGCACTTTATGTGGAGTGAAGCAAAGCTGCCGCGCTGCAGACTCACAAGAGAAACTTATTATCGAGACTTTCTTTTTATTACCTACTCATAAATATCCATCTGCTTGCTATCCATTGCTTGCCGCTGCTGTAGGGTTTATTTGCTTCGCAATATTAAAATATAGCTACTACAAGTAGCTGCATGTGTGTCCAATTTTCTACAATAAAGGGTGAGTCGATTGAACTGTGCTGCAAATTTTAAACAATGGAACAAAGAAAAAAATATATCTACCAAGTAATAATTTTTGGAACATTTGCGTTGTGTATTTTTTTAGAAAAATGAAATTAAAAATGTTGCCACCTATTTGGACATTTTAGAAAAAAAATTTATAAGTTAAATTAGCACAAAAATCTTAGTTTCAAACTGGAAATCCTGAGGGAAGTTTGTAGCGCAACTTGTGTTTGTTGAGAGTTGCCACCCGTTTAAAAAAATTAACACAACTAACATTTTAAGACTAATTAAATAGTACATTTGTGTAAAATACTTTTTAATTATAGCTCAACGTACTTTATCCCGGGAGTTGCCACCTGTTTAGAATAATTAATGCAACGAACATTTTAAGATGAATTAAATACTACATTTGTGTGACATATTTTTTAATTATAACTCAACGTATTTTTTTCCGAGAGTTGCCACCTGTTTAGAATAATTAATGCAATTAATATGTGAATATTACAGAAATATTACAATTTGTGTGACATGCTGACAGTTTAAATACTTGTTTCTATTTCACAGTTTTTAATGGTGTTGCCATCTGTTTAAAAAAAAATTATTTAACTTGATTTTTATAAGTGATGAAAGGTTGAAATATAGCCCTGAAAGCAAAAACGTTTGCCTAACGCAAATACATTGTGGAAATTATTTTTTCAAATGGTTGGCTGTTTAAATTAAAGAAAAATTAAATCAACATATTTACACATATAAAAATATAAAAAATTTAAAAATATAAATAAAAAAACAAAAAAAAAATTTGGTAGCAGAAAACAAATACATTACAAAATTTTGGAGATAGTCCCAATTATTGGCGTGTGATTACAATTATCTTGCATGTACTATACTGCATTATTATTTTTATTGCGCACCCACGACGTTATTATCATTTAGTTTTTTTAGTCAGGAATTACACAATACGTGCCCTTAGCCTTAAGCTTTAGTATACGCAAGGTAAAACAATATAACTTGATATTGAAAAATTGTGAATAAAAATTGCTTGACTGGAAGCAGACCTCAACTTGACAACTACAGACATATTTACGTCTATTACGCGACAATTAACGAATAAACTCGATTTTGAGTTCGTGGAAAATCACTGTCAATATTTCATTTAAAGTCGAAAACAACTTTGAAATTACTTGAAAATAATTTTTGTGTGTTTCGTGATATTTGCATGACTTTTTAGCAGATAAGAAAAAGCGTGCTACTGTACATTACAATAGTATATTAAACTAAAAATGGAAATATATATTTACATATGACTGTTATATATACATATTTTTAACTTCTCTTTAACTGGCATTATAAGTTTCAAACAAGTGCGCACTTTTCGTGAAAATAATTTTGATCACAAGCATACTTATGTATACTACCTTATTCATTATTTTGACAGCAACCTTTGTTTCACAAATGTCCACATCAAAGAATATCAATTCCACACACATGCACACTATCACGTATCACTTCCGTTAGATCGGCTCATAACTGTCAATCAAAGATGATAGATTGGGGTCAGCAAACTGAATTACACCAGCATACGAAAGGGTTTATTAGGCCAATGCGCATATAGTTACCCAATTATAGCAACCGAAATTATTATGTGGCATTTCATGCGGTCTACAAAGTGTAAGTGTCTATTGATTAGACGTACACTAAAATAGAATTAATTCGAAGGTGTAGGAAGGAGCGGAAGTAAATAGAAATTGTTGCATATTTCAAGTGTAAATTTGAAGTATTTTTAAGTAAACAAGAGTTTCTAAGAAAGACAGTCATAAATTCACAGTTATGTATGCAATTCTCTAGTATCTTTTAACCCTCGAACGACCTTTGGCAATACGATGGCCTTATTCTTCGGTCTATATGTTTAGACACGCGAACTAATCTGAAATTTTGCGCACATACTTTCCTTTTCAAGAACGTAGATTATTGTCCAAGAAAATGTCCGAATATATTGTTCAGATCAGAGCACTATGGCATATATCTGCCCTATAAACTGAACAACCAAAATCTGTAATAAAGTTCTGTATACCTCTTTATACTATAAGAAATGCACTTTTGCAGGTTATTAGAACTTCGGTGCAGCGGTCGGTCTCATGAGCGCAGGTTATGTTAAACCGTAGCAGATCCGGATTTAGAAACGGACAAGGACTTTTAACTCGGCAGCATTCCAAAAATTTTTTGGTTGATCTTGTTGTTACAGATACCTAATCCCCGTTTGGACAATAAGGATAAGATAAGTCATCGTCGACGTCATCCAACGGCAGGGCCAAGGGCGAGCTGTTTCGAAGGGGTCAGACCAAAGGTAGAAGGATGTCAGATGAGTAGAGTTAGTGGAGTATTCAATGAGGTAGCCAGTGTCGTGCGGAGACTCATTGCACACTGCACATATTACATATTAGATACACCGGGGTTTATTATGAATAAGTATGAGATTAACCTGTGTCTAGAACGAAGCGGTGCAAGGATCACTCTTGTTTCTCGCGTCAACTCGAGGTCTTCGTCTCGATGGGTGGTGGTTTGGCTCCAAGTACGCTGTTCACTGAGAGAAAGTCGGTGAAGGTGTTGATGGCTCCATTGTGAATGGCAGTCAGTGCTTGTTGGAAATTGGTTGCGTCCGAAGTCTGGTCGGCGTATTGTTTGATATCGTCTACGTAATTGAGGAATGACCTATTAATGCTCCTAGCAATTGACTGCTGAGATGATTTCTGCGAAATAAAACTGCTTGAAGAGGAGTTCATTATGTTTCTTAACTGGGAGCATACTGGCCTCACTGAGCAGGCCATCCTGTTGTAGTCCGGAGTGCAGTGTTCTGACATTCTGTAGATTCCTCGCCTACGTTTCACTGCATTCAGGCAACAATATTGATGCAGTGTAATTAAGAACCGTCCAGTTGATTGTCTTGTATGTTGCCAACAACGTTTGCTTGTCGTTTCCCCAAGCGCTGCCAGCTGCTTGACAATAATCGTGGTCCTGTGAGGAGTGAAAGAATACAGGCTGTCGAATGTCACACCTAACATCTTAGAGTTATTGACAGTCGAAATTTTAACGCCATCGACTGCAATATTAAGGTCAAGCCTGTACTCTTTGAGACAGTTAGTGAATATAGTAGCTTTAGTAGGGGAGAGTGTTAGGTTCCGTGGAAGCAGGAAAGACTTGTTTGGTCTTCTTATGCGGTTACAATAACAGCAGGCGAAAGAACTTAGAAATTTAAATTTTCCTCAAAAACTCGAACATTGATAATGTTAACTTCAAAATGCGCATTGATTAAGTCGCATTCAAGTGTTCCAATAAAATCTTATTTTTTATTTCCATAGCAATGCAATATGATCTCATCTTCAAAGGAAAGTTACCTCTGGTTGATTGTCTTTGGGGAGATAAAAAAATAATAAAGTAGAATAATTATCGTCCTTATTCTTTGTGATTTTCTATCATTAAAATATTGTTACAATAACAACAAATATATAATTACAATGTACCAGGTTCCCGCTGTAATTAAATTTTATGCTTCTATACACTTATATGTAAGTACTTATATACATACATACTTATTTACATATGCACTTTAAATAAGACGATTGTTATTAAATTTGCTTTGAGCAAACTTGGGTGAATTCTAAATTTCGAGAAATGTTTCATGCTTCCACAAAGCAAAGCAGCAAATAATAATCTCTAACCACCGACCAACGTCGCATTCTCACTTTTATTACAGTTATAATTGTATTTGTATTCAATATACTGACAGTGGGAGGTTAAGTGCCCGGGTAAATGTGCCCACCTACCAGCAGCGCCACTAGTAAGGGCACATGCAGGTGGGGCGCTCACCTAAGAATTCGTCAAATTCCTCGCTTCAAGGCTGAGGTTTGCTTAGTTACCTTTCGAAATACATACTTTCATACATAGTATGTGTATAAAAGAAATAACCACAACCGCCTGCTACATCAAAGGTTGAGTCTACGTCTTGTCATTAGTAGTCGTTAATTTTTCTCATTTTGGGGAGGACAATCAAATTACGCAGAACCGAATATAATGGCTAACAAGTGATGAATAACCAAAACGAATTCATGTATGGTCTCTGTTTTGTAGGTGTAAATAGTTTTTTTCACAAAAGGTAAATGATATTTCAAAAATTCTGTTTTGCTAAGTTGGTAGGACTGTTAGCTGCTTAGGTCGGTACACTTCAGTAGTGCGTTGCGATTTTTACAAAGGAAAAAAATATCGAACAAAGAATTTGACTCAAATTTCGTATGCGGAGTCATTTCGGGTGTGGGAAAACGTTTACGATGATTCAGTTTAATCAAAAGCACAAGCCTACGAGTGGTACAACTCCTTCAAAGACGGTAGAGAGATCGTTGAAAACATGCCTCGTTCTGGACGCCCTTCGATTCGACCTCTTCAACTGAAGAGTATATTATAAAGTTAAGGATATGGTGCTTAAAAGTCGTCAGGCAATTGCTAGAGAAAGGGTAAAAGAGCTCGACTTTCTCGCGAGTTCGTTCGAATAATTTTGATGGACAATTTGGTTATGAAACGCGTTCCTGTTCTACTCGTCCCGACAAAGCTGATTTTTTTTCAAAAGAGCACCGTAAATAGGTGCCTTTGGACATGATTGATAATGTGAATTCCGATTCCACATTCATGTAGATCATTATTACTGCCAATGAGACAGAGAGTTATGAGTTTGACATGCAAACGAGTCAACAATCATCAGAATGGCGGGAAAAAAAACGAGCCAAAACCAAAGAAACCCCTACAAAGCCGCTCAAAACTCACAGTGATGCGCATTGTTTTTTTAATATTGGACTGACGATCAATAAGGAGTTCTAATTGGCCGTATTGAGGCGTTTGAGTGAGAATATACGTCGGAGAACTGGAAAAACCATTGGCATTAGTGTTTTAAATCTGGTGGGAATTTCTTTGAAGGCGACGAAAATTGATGAATAATATAATTTTGTGTTTTACTTACAATTTTCGGGTACTAAATACTACATATACATACATACATACAAGTATATATATAAAATAGGTTAAAAACATACAAAAAGAACTGATGAATCTGCAGCTCAAATAAAATTTTATAGTTCGGCGTCCGAAAGAAAAACAATATTAGCAAAGTTAGAAGAGGAATTTGTTAAGCAACTTGTTCGCTGGCTTGTCTTATATGTTTGTGGGGATGTGATGAGTACATGTCTTCAAGCAAATCACGTTTTCTTACAATCATTTGTTTCCGCTTGCACAGCAATATTTGGACAAAAAGCTAATGAAGGTACAAAAACCAATGCAACAATCACATAAATATACTTGTATGTATATGTATATGTAAATAGGTATATGCCATCGATGTCAGTAAACTGTTCATTAATTAGAATCCAATCGATTTGCTGCTTAATATGAATGTATGGTTTATATAGCCATTTACGGTAAACAAATCCATGTTTTGTCTACATTAGGGCGGTCCAAAAATAGACGAGTTTAAGCACTAATGTTTCCTTTTGGTAACTAAAGTACACCGGAATAATAATATAACACATTTTAAGGAACACCCTAAAAATATATAACACATATATACAAACATATACATATAAGGAAAACCCTAATTTGTATTTATTGTCATTAAGAAGCATCCTATTTACTATTCATGCTATTTCAATTTAAGAACCATTATGCTGCAACATTCTAACATTTAATTTGCACCTTATGTTCATTTCTCATACTTAGTGACCACCCTAATATTATATAATATGTCCACAAATTTATGCAGGTATTTTTTTGCACATATCCAAGCATTTCCGCCAATAGTTAGTCAACGACTTTTTGCTTCGCTAATCATACTCTCAGAAACAGATATTTACGAACTAATTAATTAAGAGAAATGAAGATACTGATGCCGAAAGCTTAACGTCCATAAATTATATACAAAAATAATTGAATGCAAGACAAAAGAAATACCCAATCTCTAATATTAATAATAATTTAAGGCAAACATATGTGGGGTTTGGTGGAACTTTGACGGGTTCCACTTTATGTATGGTATAAATAAACCTTCCTTCCTCTAAGACGTTTAATAAAGATACACTTTAATAATTCCTGCCATAAAGGGAAAGTAGCAAGATTTGTATATTAGAAAAAAAAACATATTTTGACCGGTCTTTAAAACTGTCTGGACGCTTCCAGTAATGAGCCGAAACTCTTCGAAAAAAATTATAGTCTGATAGAAACCGTCTTTAAAAGTGGTTTGGATAGACTTGTTGTCGACTTTCTCATTAGATTTTTGAACTATGTAGACCCTTTTTATGGCCTGGTCAAGAACTATTTTACTCTCGTAACTGATTGATATTAGATGTTAGATTTTTTTGCAAAAATCAGCAGTTATTTCAAAGCAAAACCTTTGAATGACAGTTCCGAGATGTCCTAGGATTACTTATGTGTTAGGAAAGATTACTTTGAAAAGCCTCCCTCCACCATCAGACCGTTTCATGCTGAGTGATTCCTTACACTGGCTTTTATTCAATAGAAGTTCGTTCTGAATGCAGCAGATCAAAATAACGGGTATGAGTAAGTATATAGTAAGAAAAAACAAGAGAGAGTCCAGTATTGATTTCCTATCACCGGAGTAAAATATTTTTAAATTAGTGATTCTCCTAAATAGAAATTTAAATAATCTCTTTTCATACCTAACCTAACCTAACCTAATTACTTTTATCTTCTCAGTGTAGTGGCTGGTGATTATATGCTTAAGAACTCCACTTTACCTCGGCAAGCGCCATAAATATTGATTTTACTTACATTTTAATATTAAAGGGTTAAGTCAATACGAGCTTGGCCTTTTATTTTTCTTCTTTAGTATTGGATTTTTAATTTTGGTCTTAAGTGTGTCAAAGTTCATTTGGTGTACAAATTTAATTTACTTAAAGGTCTCCCTGCACCTGGGTTAGGGTAACCGGAAATTTAATTAGGTGTTGGACTACTTTTCTTTCTCCATCGTTTTTGCATTGCAATACTAAGTCACGCAACCTTTATTTGGGGTTAAAGTGTTTTGGTGTGTGCCTCCAACCCTTTAAGCTTTAAAACGTATGCTTAGAATGAATGAAGAAAGAGCAGAAGACAAACGAGATTTATTACATTATTGCCATTTAGTAGACAAAATTAAGCCAGCGAGTGGATTTATTGCCAATCAGAGACGCCGCAAACGTTTCATTTTAATCTTTTCCCATATCTTCAATGAATGGAATCAAGATTGACACGAGTTACAAGACTGACTATATGAGCGTTAAGAGACCACACCCACAATAATAACTCATCTCGTAATTAAGAAACAAAACTGCAATTTAAGACAGGAGTTCGCAGCAGTAAGGGGCACCAGAGGGCTGAAAATTTTTAAATAGTGGGTGTGGACCCTAAATAGGTTATGACAAAATACTGCAGTCAAATCGATCTAACATACTGGGAACAAATCTTTCTGGTATCTCTCCATAGAGCGCGTTTATAATTGTTCGGTTACAGGCGAACTTAACCGTTTTTCACTTCTTTCTACTCACTGCCCCTCTGTTTGAACAACATTTCACCAAACTTGACGGACTTTACTTGTACTTGACATACAAATGTATGTATACATATACATCCTCTTGATACTTTTGTTTGGATGTCGAGAAAGTACTACGAGTATACCAAAGGCATACACACCAGTCAGTCAATAACACCAGCAACACATTTTGAAATCTGTCGGGGCTATGAACAAACAGTTTTTATTTCCTTGCAGTTGTTTCTACTTATAGGGGTACCACATGATGGTCAAAAGTTGATCAAATAACGTAAAATTAAATTTAATTCTGCTTCTCGACTGGCCCTACATTCCATACGTAGATGCCTTTAACAAGAATGAAATAAAATAAACGCTTGGGTGGAAGAGGGTTGGACGAAAAACTCCCTCACAATATCAGCGCTGTTTGCGAATATTTAAAGAGAAAGGGAGTACATATATACAGTTATTTACTCATTGCTACAACGGTCTTAAAACTTTCTCGTTTTTCCGTTACACGCACGAACGCTCACGCGGCTGCAACGGATTTTTTCATAAAAGCGAAACTGCCAATAAGCCACGAACGTGTACACTTCCCTACTAACATACTTACTTTTTAGCTAACTGAAAAACGGTAAATTCCAAAAGAATTTATATTTGACGCATCTGTAGAAAAACAAGTAATTTTCCAGAGTTGTAATTTTTTGTGTGTATATTCAGGGAAAGAGGGCTTGGAAGGATGCCACTAATGACATAATTTTGCAGGAATAACGAAATAGAATAAAACAAATTAAAAAAAAGTAAAAATGTAATCATAAGGGTTGGGAAAAATGTTGAGCACACAACTTTTGCGAAATAAAAAAACATATTATTTTAATTTTGGACCAGAAAAATTCTTCCAACGTGTGCTCATAATCTTCAACCACTTGAGTAGTTAGCTAAACCCAGCCAACTTCACTTAATTACGCAGTCAGGCCATAACCATATGCAAAAGCATCGTAAAGTATGCGAATTTATGAGACATATGCATGAGAAAGCTTCTTAAGCCTCTTAAGAAGTAGGGAAAACATCATAATCCAAAAGTGGAGTAGTGAGTAGTTTACAGAAGTGTAGAGGAACCTTAGTACGTACTTAAAATTCATGTGTGTAAGCGTACAAACGTACACCTTGTACATAGTGGGCAGAACACTATCCCAGCAGTGAAGCAGTGAGTCAGTATGGATGGCGGATATATCTTATACCGATATCGGCGATTCCGACAAATTAGCAACTTTTTGAGGAGTTGTTATAAACTACTTTATAAATTACATGAGGCCGATTAATCTTTTTATTAAGTTTGCCATGAGGTTTGTAAAAACTAGAAGGAGCGCCGGAGACCCTATACAATATATACTTATATATAAATGGCCAGCATGACGAGCTTGTCTGTCTGTCTGTATACTAGTCCCTCAGTCTATGAGACATCGATCTGACGCACACGTTCTTTACTCCCCGAGAAATTATCGAAATCGCCAATATCAGAGTACGACAGTATATAAAACAATTCTAGAAGCTTGCTGGGCGCGACTAAGATGTTATGATCCCTGTCCCATGTTCCCATGTAGTTGGAACTTAAGCCCTTGAGCCTGTCTCTACAAATAGAATCAAGCGTTCTAGAGTTTCCCGTTCCATGTCGCAAAACCGGCAGTTTGCACAAGAGACTATACAAGTGCTTCCTGAGCCTTCTTTAAACTCATCCACTAAAAACAATTTGACCTTATAAGCTCACATTGCCATGGTTAGTTTATTGTGCGGTTCCGCAATGCCTGCTCCAATGCCTTCCGGTGTTTTTGAGCCGTCAATGTACCACTTGATAGTGCTGCTCCTCAGTAGTAGGTCGAATCTGGATCATTCCACTCCGCCTTACTGCTGAGAGTAACTCTAAAACTCTTTGTGTTAAACTTTACTCTTCATAACACCGTCCCTTGGACGAAGTGCCAGTGGTGTATCTTTCCCTAAGACCTTCGACATTATCTTCCCTTTGCCAAAACCCTTTGCGGCCAAGAGCAGCATGGTATGTTTAGCTACCTGTTTGCTCACTAGATTCAGCGGTGTGAGCTCCGGCATGATTTCAAGACGTAACCGAGTCTTTGCAGCTTCGATAGTTGAAGGCCTACCGAAAACTGCATTGCCTTCGATACGCAAGCAACCGCTTCATAAATGACAATATGCCTTACAATCATGGCGTACAGCCATCTGATGATACCTGGCTTGCAGACCAAGGATCTGCGGGTTAGGTGTCTGAATATCGTGAGTGCCTTGGTGGGGTGCTAACCGTAAGGTTGACTCTAATGTGAGGCCTAGGAATTTGACCGCTTGAAACACCTCCAACTTCCTACCACGAAGTATTATGGGCCTCAAGCCCGAAAGAGATCTTCGCTTTGTAAAAGGAACGACGGTTGTTTTTGACACATTGATATTTAATCCTACCGCATTGCATTATCCCTTTCCTAGACTTAAGCTTCTTTGAACTATGTCGTAAGGAGTATTCTCAAATTGTGCCATTATGACAATATCGTCGACGTACCCATGACACCGAATACCATTGTTGGTGAGCAACTCAAAGAGCTCATCTGCTACTAGATTCCATAACAGGGAAGATAGAACTCCACGCATAATCAAAAGCAACTTCGTTGTCAAGGCGCATATCACAACTTCGCCATTTTCCATCGAATTATGAAGTTCAGCCAAGAGTTGGTAGAGAGCAGTGTTCGGGGACACTCCAGTGTTAAAATAAGATTCGCTCACATCATATAATGACAAAATAATGAAGAAATCAGATACGAGTTCCAAAGAAATTTATTTCTATGAAGTAGAGATTCATAATTCTAATAAAATATTTATCGTATTTGAACAGACTAAAATTTTAGAAACATTGAAAAATATTCAAAATTAACTAAAAACTTTTCTCAATTTCTCATTGCAGAGCCAATACAAATATACCTCGAAAAATCACTAAATGGAAGGTGCAAGTGTGGTGGCAACAACCATTCTCAATCCTCAAGCAGCCGTGGGAGCAATGCTTGAACATTTCGCAGAGAATTTAAGCCACCCACAGCAATATTACGAGAGTCATGAACCCCATGCACGATTGGCGGCAGCCGCAATTGCCACAACAACACTACCAAATATAGCACTGTCACGTTTGGCGCAAGTTCTCACAATAACACAAAATTTAACGGATAATACCACAATATATCCTTATCTGCCAGACACGTTAGACACAACACTCACACCGTCAGCAACGAGTAAAGAAGTTTTCTACACACATGCGCCACAATTCTCCACCACCACGCTGATAAAGGTCTGTGTGCTGGGTGTGATGGCGATTTTCTCACTCTTCGGCAATATGCTCACCATGTGGAACATCTATAAGACACGCTTCAAGCGGCGTAGCTTGCGCAACTCTTGGAATGCCATCTATTCGTTGTTATTTCATCTATCGATCGCCGATTTGCTTGTAACGGGTTTCTGTATTATCGGCGAGGCGGCCTGGGCGTACACGGTGCAATGGCGTGGCGGTGATCTCTTGTGCAAATTCTTCAAGCTCTTCCAGATGTTCAGCTTATATTTATCCACCTATGTTATGGTGCTGATCGGTGTGGATCGTTGGTTTGCGGTGAAATTTCCCATGCGTTCGTTATATATGACCAAGAGATGCTATCAATTTCTGGGCATTGTCTACATGTCTTCGTTCATATTGAGCATACCACAGGTGAGTAGAGTTGTTTTTATTTCGGAAATATTATCATACACAGTTATTATTAAGAACTTATTTTAAAAATACTTAGTCCACCTTTTACTTGCATACAAGCCCTCAAACGATTCAGACATTATTCAATAACAACACGCATAGTTTCTATTGAACTAAAGGTTTTTAAGACGCACCAAATTTCTGTGGGGTATTCGTCAGGCTATGTTACCTAACTCTGATCTCAAACTGTAGCCCAAAGGAATAAAGTTTGGACTTCCAGACGCCAGCTGTGAAATCATATGGGTTGCTTTTAAGCCGCTGCGCGCCAGATCTTCTCTAATAAGTCTAGACATTGATCTGGGCGATATTTTCATTTCCCTTGACATAATTTTCCGTTTTCCGTTTTCTAAGGGTATTTCTGCGAATACAAATTTTTGGCAAGACTAAATATAACAAAACCTGTTGATAAGGCGAAATATCTAGGGCTTATCCATGATAAGAAGCTTTCTTGGAGATCAAGTATTGGGGAGAGAAAAAGAAAGACATCAGTTGCCTTATATTACTGTAGAGGTATAAGCAAACGATGGAACCTCTCACCAAAGGCGTTGTTTTGGTTTTACGAAACCATAGTCAAGCCAATATTGTCATCAGCATCCCTGTGAACTACACCAGTACCATTTAATGCCATTTTACATCCGTGGATACTGCTGGCAGCTGCATTGCTGCGAAATGCGCTCTAAGGCTCAGGGAAGCTGAGTATATGAAGAGGCCCGAACAAGGACAAACCGAAATTGTCCTCTTTTTCAACTGCATTATTTAAAGCTTGGATCTGGGCGTTAAAAATATTATTACTCATCCAACGGGTTAGATCGTCGAAATTACAGCCTTTGGTCGGATAATATCAGGGCCAACTCCAGTATCGTAGAACCGGCTGTCTTGGGAATTGGGATCTGCATCGCAGAGACTGTTCATGGCGGCTTCTTCTGTGCTTCCATACCCACGGAGTCGAGAGAGAAGAGGCATAACGCGTCCTAAGTTGAAAAGCTTGAAGCTACTTCATCTTCAGAATCACTTTGGTGTCTGGTCATAACGCCATTGCTGGTAACTACCAAGCCGGTGAAATAGTGGGCACATCGGGGGAATCTAGATCGTGCTGTACAAGCTCCTTTTGGTCTATAGTAGAGCGTAGGACTTACCCTTAGCAAAGTTCATATTTTTGCAATCGTAGTGGTTCATACTGAACTATTCCAATAGGCGCTCATGCGGTAAGGGTAAAAATTCTGTTGGACGCAAATTATTAGATTTGAATTGGAAGAATTATTCAATCTTTGATAAACTGAGGGTAAAACATCTCGTCAATTTTACCTTAGGCGAAACAGAAGACATAACCGAATCTGGCAAATACGTGATAGGCAAAAAGAGCTTTAGAGATTTGTGAGAGTCTTATGATCTATAATATAAAAGATCAGTTGAAGAGGTTGCAAGTCCAAGTGAAACCTCTGTTAGGATCCATTTCTTAAACTAACATAACCTAACCTAAGTAAGTATAAACTGCTGCAACGAGATCGACAATTCTTATGATCTGTAATCTAGATCATAATAGTTGAATAAATTCTTCTACTGGGATCACCCGTTATAAAATGTATTATTAAAATACTCTTCCCTTTTCGTGAAAAGACCAAAGTAGAAGAAAATATTGAATGAAAGTGCGTAATAATTCGATTTAAACCCCAGGCGATTTTCATTTTGGCAAACATTGAAGAACGGGGAATCGAACAACAATTGGCATAGACATAGCAGAATGGTATAATCAAATAAAGATGAAAATTGGGTGCAAACCACTTTAAAAAGGTCTCCTCTTGTACTAAGTTCAACGGCATACATTTGATGCTACTTTCATATGCATGCAAACTTCTTGCCAAGAGAGTAGTGCTCAGATTTAGCAAGTGGAGCAGTGGTGCGCCGAAACGGGTAATGTCAGCGGAGGTAAACTAGAGGATCATTTAACCACTTTAGTTAAATTAGTAAAAATCTTCAGACGGTTAAAGTGCCAATCAAGAAGGGAAACTATTCACAGCTACGAGTGCAACTCAAGGAAAGCTCCCATTCAACAACTCTCACGCTTCCTAAGCGTATCAAATGATATATTTTCTGGCAGAAAGAACACAAAAGTAAATTTGCGCAAATTATATTTCACGCACAGGCATGCATTAAAAACGCTTTTATTAGTCTTTTGCTTAAACATATATACATATAATTATATAGCCGCAAGCATAAGCCAAAGTTGTGGTTAGCATGCTCTGCAATCGTAAATAAGTTAATGCAGATTTCTGTAATTTCATGGGCAGCTACCAATTTCTCTCAGAACTTTCTGTTTTTATTGAGAATTATTTAATTGGTAATATTTTTTTGTAGCTCCAGTCGTCGGTCTGTTTCATATTACATTGCATTCCGTCGCCCAACGCCAGCCTCACTTTGTGTTCGCGCAATTTCGTCGACTAAACGTGCGCCCGAACTTTTATAATTTATGCTTTGTTGTGGTCATAATATAACGGTGCACGTATTATAAAGTGTAAGCGCCATAAATACAACGTTTGATAACTTCTACGTGTGCCAATATACTGTGCACTACACTACAATAACAATAACAGTTACAACGTGCGCTGGCAGTGCCTTGTTTTCCGAAAAGCTCGCTAACTTTTGTGGTGCGAGTTTGAAGTGTGCTTGAATGCTTTTGAAATTGATATGCATACGAGGTAGCGCTTTCATGTTTATAGGCATCGTTGGGCGCCGTTTAAGTGTTAGTCCGTTAAATTTTTCATTTAACTTTGTCATAATTATAACGGTAGTAGGAGTGTGCCGATTATGCGTAGTAGAGAAAACATTTGGATGATGTTACAAGTATAAAACATGTTTCCAAGAAATCGTTCCGAAATGTGTAGCTTATTTCTAAACTCTGAAAGCTTAGTTGAATATTTGGTATAGTCCTTAATGCATTTTCGAACTTTTATGCTTTAAGATCTACACTATCAAATGATCTTAGGTTCTTTCATGATTCCAGCTTCCGTCTTTAGATATCGAGTCTTTTTAACAGGTCATTTGAAAAGTCCTGGCCATTATGGTAGGCTTACGAGGTTATATCCGAGTTAACAACTTAAATTCGAATCGTTGGGCATGCTTTTAACCCATCATATTTTGCAAAGAAGCTGATGCATGCTCCTTATCAGTTCTTCTCAGCCGCGTTTGCTTACCGGCAATTCATCTGCCCCCGCCGCTTTGATGTTCTTCAGACGAGTAATTGCTATTCGAACTTCTTCATAGTCGGGCAATGGAACGTCTGCTCCGTCGTCCTCGATTGGGGAATCGGGTTTAGCATCTCCTGGTGTTATGCTGCCACCATCATTGACAAATACCAACTTAAGAAATCTAAATGATAGCCCTCGTACTCGTATATATATTTCTATACTATGAACTGAAGAATGCCCTCCAAGAATTTACGGCATGCATAAATTTTTTTACGTTGCAGTTATGGGAAGCTATTATGAAAGGTTCACAAACATACTATATTTGTTATTGACTTCAATATTGTTTACTTTTAGTACAAGGCACACACTACACGCACAACCTATCAAAGCAAATAACTATAAAACATGATTATTTTTATTATTCCCCCATCCACACGTATAGTTTTTCATATTTCATTTATCGCGCGGCCCGTTCATCGAAGACTTCCATCAATGCGTGACGCATGGCACCTACACGGCACCCTGGCAGGAGCAGAGCTACACCACATTCACGCTATTCAGCACATTTCTGATACCCTTTTGTGTGCTCACCGTCACCTACATTTCCACGTTCCGGGCAATTTCACGTAAGTACATACATACATACACACACACTTACATTTAAAATTGGCGAACGGCGAGAGAAAGTGGGAAAGCGAAAAAGCGGAAATTTTAATACAATACCATTGTAGGAAGTGAAAAGATATTTTTGGGCCCGCAACAGGAGCCGCACACGAGCGCCAATTTAATGCACACGAATCGACAACGGCTCATACACAAGGCGAAAATGAATTCGCTGCGACTGTCTTTTGTGATAATAATTGCATTTCTCATTTGCTGGGCACCCTACTGTACGCTCATGGTGCTGCTACAGTTTGTCGACATCGACGATGCGGTGAGTCTGAGGCAATTTTTGTAAATACAAAATACATATGTACATACATAAGTAATAACGGTACTATAATTCAGCTGACAATTTTTTTGTTTTTTGTATTTTCTTTTACTTTCAGACTAGCAAAAGATTAATTGATGGCATATTCTTCTTTGGCATGTCTAATAGTCTGGTGAATCCTCTCATATACGGCGCCTTCCATCTACACACCATAAAGAGTAAATCGAGCGATAAAGGCGGAAACGGGGGCTATAGTCTAAATAGGTGAGTAATGTTTTGCGCTACTTTTAGGTTATCTACATATATACATATAAATGATTAAAAGAACATTGAGTTAAAGACTTAGTATTTACAAACTTTAATGTTAATGTTAATGTTAATGTTAATGTTAATGTTAATGTTAATGTTAATGTTAATGTTAATGTTAATGTTAATGTTAATGTTAATGTTAATGTTAATGTTAATGTTAATGTTAATGTTAATGTTAATGTTAATGTTAATGTTAATGTTAATGTTAATGTTAATGTTAATGTTAATGTTAATGTTAATGTTAATGTTAATGTTAATGTTAATGTTAATGTTAATGTTAATGTTAATGTTAATGTTAATGTTAATGTTAATGTTAATGTTAATGTTAATGTTAATGTTAATGTTAATGTTAATGTTAATGTTAATGTTAATGTTAATGTTAATGTTAATGTTAATGTTAATGTTAATGTTATGTTAATGTTAACGTTAATGTTAATGTTAATGTTAATGTTAATGTTAATGTTAATGTTAATGTTAATGTTAATGTTAATGTTAATGTTAATGTTAATGTTAATGTTAATGTTAATGTTAATGTTAATGTTAATGTTAATGTTAATGCTAATGTTAATGTTAATGTTAAAGTTAATGCTAATGTTAATGTTACCGTACTTAATGTACCCATACTTACTCCCCTGGTATTAGATACGATATTTGCTAAAATATTATTAATAGTGATCACAAACTAAAAAAACTGAAAATAATTATTGGAAATTTCATTTATCCGCAATAAATTTGGTCAAGATTACCATATTGCAACGTCTATGTCTTATTTACAAAGTAAGTCAGTACTGATTTTTCGATGATCAGTTAATTACTGATCCACTGGTCAATATGGTGATGATCGTATATTAAATAGGGTGATTGATAAATAAGTTGGCAATGAGAGAGTGATCGGATTATAAATTCAGTCACTGTTGATCATCATTGATTGATCAGATAATCAGAGAGTAAATCAGTTAGTAGCTGTCGTATAATTAGATTGTAATCAGTTGAACATCAGACAAGAAATCAAATATTGTGTTTAGTAATCGAGTGGAAATATGTTGATAATCACATGATGATAAATCCTTTAATGATCAGTTGAGCAAAGCAGATAATCAGGGAAGTCAGTTGATAAACAGATGGTAATTAGTTGGTAATCTAATAGTAAATGGTTGATAATCAGTTGGTAATTAGATGATAATTAGTTGATAATATGGTGGTAGCAAGGATTTAATCGGATTGTAATGAATAAATCAGATGGTAATTAATTCATAATCAGATCAGTAAACAGTCTACAATCAGACGGTAACCAATTGAAAATCAGATAGTAAAACAGTTAGTAATCAGATGGTATCAGAATCGGAGTATCAGAAGGAATTCAGTAAATAATCAAATGATATTTAAGAAATCTGTAATCTTCAGTAATCTTTCAATAATCAAGTGGTAATATGTGGATAATCACATGAGAAATCCTTTGATGAACTCCACAGGGAAATTAGTTTAGAATCAGATGGTAATTAGTTGGTAATCAGTTGGAAATTAGATGATAATTGGTTGATAATATGATAGTAATAAGGAGATAATCAGATTGTAATTAGATAATCAGTTGTTATCACAATCAGAGGATTATCAGAAGGAAGTCAGTAAATAATCAAATGGTAATCAAATAATAATCTTTCCATAATCAAGTGATATTTAGATGATAAATCAAAGTATAACCAATTGATAATTAGATGCTGGTGGTAATTAGTTGATAAATAGGTAGTAATACATAGATATTCGGGTGGTAGTCAATAAATCAGAGAGTAATCAGATGATACATGCAAGGTAGTAAGTTGATAATCAATAACTCAGATGGTAATTAGTCGATCGGATGAAGATAAATTGATAATCAGATGGTAAATCAAGGGCAATCAGTTGATTAGAAAGAATCTGATGATTATCAGATGACAGTCAGTAGATAGTGAGATGGTAATCAAGAAATGAGACAGTAATCATTGGATAATCCAGTGGTAATCAATTGATAATCAGTTGTTCAAATGGTGATTATTAGAAAATTAATTAGAGCCTACATCATGTGAAGACCATAAGTTTTACAGTTTTATAGGCAAAACTAATTCAAAATATATCTTCACTAAATCGACACAATAAGCACTTGAATAAAAGTTCTTCTCTTCCACATAAGGTTCAAGGTACTATTATAGTTCATATCTGTAAACATACTCACAACCTTCTTCGAAGCAATAATGTTACTATTAATAATATTAAAAAAAAAGAAACTGTGCACGAAATTTCTATCTAACAATGTTATTTAAGAAGCACAGCTCACACAAATAAATTTTACGGCTACGTCAATCAAACTCACTAGATATTGAGCTACATATTTAATATTTTATTTAGACTCACTTTATTGAGAACTTAGATGATAATAATAAAGCTATCACATTTCACGAACATACTCAATACAAGTTAATACAATCTATTTACAGAGCCGACTCGCAGCGTAATCCATCCATGCTAACGGCTGTTACACAAATCGACGGCAGCGGACGCAGCACACGCGTCAACCGACAGCCCAGCTATTATCGCGCCCAACACAATTTCAGCAACTCCAGCAAGGAGCAGGCCAGCCTTCTGCAGATGACCCCCACCACCGCCATCGTGCATAAATTCAATTCGAACTCTGAACGCAGTTCAGTGGGTTCATCGCCGCAAACCTGCTCCACAAATTTTACACGCAGCGAGATGGGCGACCACGAACACGAGAGCGGCTGCGAAGGGAGCGGTGGTGGCGGCGCTAAGCGCGATGCAAATTCACACAGCACCACGGTCGTGTATAGCTTTAAGAAGCCAGCCATTTTGCGCGCACAAAGTTTCGAGGCATTAGCAATTGCGCCGCCCAATAATCGTATGCAAGCGCCGAAAGCTGCGCCACCTGTGTCCGAGAATGGCTTCCATCGGTCGGTGTGTGTGTTGAGCTTGGAAGATTGTAAGATATGCGCCGATGAGCATATCTCTAATGTGTAAGCGAGTGTCTGTGGAGGGGAGTATGTGTGTATGTGGGGGATTTGCATACAAAATACTTTTCGAAAAAGTTCCTTATTTAAATAACACATCCGGTTATGTGTTTGTGTGTACATAACTGCTTGTTTACGTAAGTATATATGTAGTTATATATTTACTTTCTCCGACAATATGCTTTATGTGTGTGTATGTATTGAATAGGATTATGTACATAAAATGTAAAGTAAAAACTTTTGTTATTTTGCATAATAGTAGGGAGTACTTAGGTTATATTACAAGTATATTTGGGCGTCTGCGGCAATAAGGAAGCAAAATATGAAAGTTGTGTAAATTTAAAAATTATGTACATATGTACATATTTGCAGATAAGAAAAAATTAAAATTACAAATTTATACCAAACAACGAATTTTTAAGCAGAAAAAGTTAGAGAAAAAAAATGTATGAAAATAGCTATTTATTAGAGTATTTGTATGTATTTTATTTTATTTAGTATATAATATTAATGTTTGATAACTATATTTAAATAATTATATGCAAATAATTATAATTAAATAATTATGTTTAAATAATTAAAAAAAAACGTTATTTATACTAGTAAGCTCAATTCGATTGTAAAACGTAAGGTTAATTTCTTCTCGTCCGAATCGCACGAATATTTTAAAATGTGTAATAAGAAGAAGCAACAAGAAAAAACGTTAACTTCGGTTGTACCAAAGCTATAATATCTTTCTCAAATACAAAAGATTCTTTACAAGAACTGTGATCGGCCAATTTGTATGAGAGCTACATGCTATAGCTATCCGATTTCAATAATTTCTTCGAAAATTGCGTCATTGCCTTTTGCCAAATTTCGGGAAGATATCTTCTCAAATGGAAAAGTTTTCCGAACGTTCAGTCAGTACGCAAATATATATAAGATTGGTCCGATATCGGCCGTTCCGACAAATGAGCAGCTTCTTCAACTGTTCAGGATATAAAAAAAGGGAACTAACAAAAATGTGAGTAAAAGATCCTTAACTACTTCTCAAAGGCTTTCAGGGCAGTTGTTCTAAGGATCTACCACAATTTCACTACTTAAGGGCTCGTCTCAGGGTGAACCTCCGAAAAATCACTAATTTTTTCGTTTTTTTAATGCTAAAATTAACTAATCGGTCCGATTTTTTTTTATAAATAAATACATTCAAGACGAATACAGAAAAATATCCTGTACGATGTCCACGATTGGGGCCGCAATTTTATTCTAAAACAAAAATTTCAAAAAGATTATTAATTTGTAGTTAAGTCTCCAAATTGGAACTAAATGTCTTCTAAACTCTTCCTTTGAGAGTGGAAAGCGTTTTCAAAAATACTATTGTGAAAAAAAAATGTGTTTAAAGATTGGAGTAGCTATATTCCCCACTCTCTTCCCTTTAGAATGTTTATTACAGTGAATACTATCCGATAATGCAACTTAAAGAAACGATTTTTCCATAGGAGAAGTTGGATCCGTTTGCGACCTCTCTAATGCCAACACGACAATGGTAGTGTTTCTTCAACTTTTTCTATGTTACCGTTATAAACAAGGGTCGATCATTGCATGATTCAAGTGTTCGAGGACTTCACGACCTTCACTTAAAATGCTTTCAACCACCCAAATAGTTGTATTCATGGTAAGGTAGACTCCTCAAAACACGTTTTCAACGATTTTGTAGCCGTAGTTTTTGTAGTTTCAAACAAAAATTATCGGATTCTTTTAGATCAATTTATACTTTTTGGGAGCTTCTGCTTATTTATGCTTAATGATGTTCATTAAAAATGTAGGTTATCTCGTTTAACGTCTATTATGTTTTTTTCTTATTATCTTCTTACGTTAGTTCCTCTGCCGATTCGATTTATAAGTCACACATACCTAAACCAGGCGAATACGGTGGTTGCAGCACGATATTGGTTGAAAGTTTGTCGAAAAATACACGAAGAATCGTTACAATATGCAACGGTGCATTATCGTGGGGCAAAAACCCAAGAGTTGCCGGCACATAATTCCGTCCTCTTGCTACGAATAGCTTCAGGCACACGACGCATAACACTCAAATATTCCTCGTTGGCAATTTGGTCGGTCGAAAAGAGTTTGAAGTTTGATAATCGAAGAAAACTGTCAACATAATATTTTTTGATCTGCTTACGTTGTTTTTTCGGCTTCGACTCACCTTTGACACGATATTCGGTCAATTGATAGTCTGTTTCCAGATCATAAGCATAGATCCCATCGCCAGTAATAATACGTTTCATGATATCCTGGTAGTCGAAAAGCATTATTTCAGAGTTGTTAAATAGACGCTATTTTTCGAAAAAATTGAGTGATTTGTGTAAGTGATCTTTCGAAATGGTTCTCACCGATCCTTCCGATATTCCGACGATGCTAGTAACTGTTAATCGTCGATGCTCAAGCACCAACTTCTTCATTTTATTGACGTGTTGATCATCAGCTGATGTTGATGGCCGTCCTGGGCATAGTTCGTCGTCAAGGCGTTCTCGAATAATTATTGAATAATTTCTACCAATCAAAAACACTTGCTCCCAACAAAAAGTTATAATCGAAGGCCCGTTCCAACATTCTGAATGTTTCAGCAACAGAAATTTTATTGAAAATATAATGAAACTACTTTGTTGAATAATTTCACTCATCGTAAAAATCGCCGAATGCACTTTATGTACCTCAGAAAGACAAGCGAATACTAAACACTAATAATTATTTTGATGTGACATTTGACACACATGTCACTGACAGTCATACCAATCTAAGAAAAAATATTTGACGAATGGGTCTTTTGCTCACAGCAGCACAAATTAATATGAGGTGTATGAAAATTAAAAATTTTTGCCGAATCTATAGTTATTGGATTTCAATTTGATCGTCATACAATAGGGGTATTCTCTTGCTCTTGCAAAACCCGGTGCACGGTGCAAGCATTGCAGATTTACAACGGCACAACAACAAACACACGCAGAAAATTATTTGCAATGGCTGTAAAATATGTCAGACCAAAACCCATGTATATTAGCGTGCAATGTCACGCAAAAATAAAAGTGCAAACCCTGTTGTAGTTGCCATTTTACATAAAGACATATTACGTCGTTAAACTGTTGAGAAAGGTAAATTTTAATTATATTTATAATTTCTATATAAATTATAAAGTTTTTTTACAGTTTTTTTTGTTAAAAAATGTATGCAGAAGGTGCGCCAATTCACAATAGCCATGCACAATAGTCATTTACAATAAATTGACTGAATCAGTCACTCATATATCACTAGATTCTGCAATGGGTGCTCTCGTGCCCTTGTATATTTCGGTGTAGTATTTTTGCAATCTGCAATCTTGCAAGAGCAAGAGAATACCCCTAATATTAATTTAATTGCAAAACTGTACTACAAAAGTTCTCAAACTGTTGCTCACATGAGATGGTTTCTAATTGCAAATAAAAATGGCGCAGCCTAAAAGTATGCAAGCATTTGAAAATGCAAATGAGGATCCGAAGCACCATCTAAAGTCACATTTGTGAAACAGTCAGGAAACGTCAAGCTTCATAACAATAAAGATGATGTCAAAGTGACAACAAAAATAATACTGCTATTCTAGCTGTAGCATTCCATTAAAATGGTGGCTTTCATATATTTTTCTTCAATAGTTTCTACTTAATAACTAATAATATTCAAGAAGAAAACCTTGCTTACCTTACTTGAATTTGAAGTTGCAGCTGTCATCAACAAATGACGAAGGTTGCATTAACACACACACTTAATTATTATATTACACAAACAAACACTAGCACATCAATTTCCTCGGTCCATGTGAGCGTACTACAACTACTCACTGCTCAAAAACTCGCTTGAAAAACACTACACCGACATTTGTTTCATTTGAATAACAATTAGGGCGAACACTACTTTAAGATTCTACGCAAAAATCATAAATTTCTACAATATTACCGAAAATTTACACAAAATTTCACAAATTGCAATACACACGACCGGCAAATAAATTCGGAACTGAGGCAATTGAAATGGCGGCGGAAATTTGACAAAACGGTTAGACGTTTTTAGTGTACTATTCACAATGACCTTTTAGAGTTGTTTTTTTTTATAAGTTTTTAGTATTATTTTTATAATTTATTGCTTTTGCATAATGAAAAGATTGTTTAATAAAAAAATATATATATTGAATTTACTATGAGCGGATTTGATTTATTTAAATGTATTTAAATTTTTTAAATATTTATTTATTAGAAAATGTATTTGTACATGCTTCTACCAAGGTTGCCAGCAGGCCTATATTTTTTAGTTTATTTCAAAAACATTTCAAAACGTTTCGTTTAATATATATTCCATGTCACTTTCAATAACAATTTTATAAGCTAATATTTTTTTAATGTGGCAACCCTCTTTTTAAAAATATGTTTACAATTGTTTTGCTTAATATTCACCTTACTGCTGGCTTTAGCATGTTTCTCCAGCAACTATCAGTTATTTTTTTAATATGGCAACCCTATTTATTAATCAGATTATTTTAATTTTGACTTAATTTTACTTAATATTTATTTAACAACTGACCTCCACACTTTTAATAACAATTTTATAATCTCATATTTTTTTAAATATGGTAACTCTGTTTATTAATCAAATTATTTTAATAGATTTTGCTTAATATTTAGTTCCATACTTTTTTCAGTAATTTTTTATCTTATTTTTTAAGGTGGCAACTCTGTTTATTTTTCAAATTGTTTATGGGTTTTGATTAATATTAACCTCTAATCGGACTTCCATAGTTTTTATAACAATTTTATAGGCCAACAATTTGTTCAATATTTTTATATATGTACATATTTATTAATATATATTTTAAATATTTACTTAACAACTGACATCCGTACTTTTTATATTAATTTTATTATCTGATTTTTTTCAAATGGCAGCTCTGTATATTAATAAATTTTTTTAAGAAACTCTTAAAACCTTTAAAAAAAATATCTATTAGCGTTATTGGGTAGTTAACCGATAACTTAACCGATAGGTGACTTAATTTTTCAAACTATTGTGAATTCCATAACAACCATTCACCCACAAAAAATGCGACGCTGTCTGCCTGTCAAATTTCCGGCGCCATTTTAGCAGTTCCGCAAATATTTCCGCGTCGTGTGTGTTGAATTTAATTGAAATTACGCATATTCTGTGAAATTGTGATCAAATTGAAAGTTTTTTGTGCAAAATCCCATAGCTAAGTGTGCGCTAATGCGCAAATAAGTGAAATTAGAGAAAAGTAGTGTTTTGCATAAGCTTTTTCTAGCCAAGTGCTTAAATGTAGTATATGGGTGGCTGTGTGCGTACTTAGAAGAAAGAAGTATACAAAGGTTTTTTTGTGTGCAAATTTTAAGAAGGTTGGGGCGGCACAAGTGTTGTTGCGACTACAAGCAAGCAGAGTTGTGCAATCGGAGAATCAATTATGATGGTAAGTGGATTTATAGTCAAATTATGTGAGAAACATTTTCATTTTGTCCTTGAAAATTGTGGTAAAGTGGGTGGAGCTGCTTTTGAGAAGCTTTTTTTGTACTTGAGTTTGGTTAGTGGTGCAAGGGATTTGTTGTGTAGGAACCTCTAATCAGCATTTAAAGCTAAGGGAATTGCTATTAGAATTTTAGTCGTGCTTGGCACATAAATTCCGGTTGCGGTCGAACAACAGTTGGTACGTGAATGAGGTTATGTTACAATTTCTTAATTTTTTTGTATTGAAGTTTGGAATAATTGACAAAAAGTCGTATTTCCTGTATGATGCTGGTTGAATAAGTCGCTGTTTTCTTGGACGTGGGTATAATTTGTCTATGGTATTTTGTTTTAAAATATCATCATTGATTTTTGTTGAGTATGTTCATTTTTTTTTTTAATTTCTCAATTATTCGTCTAAGTTACTTAAAGTGAGTTTCTTGAGTGCTGGACTAACCTGTGTAATATGTATATAATGCTTACATTTTTATGTGAATCTGACACCGAAATCTATATTATGGCTAAGTATGCTATAGCAACTCATTAGATTGTTCTCCGAAATTTTTATTCAAGACTTCTTAAGATTGTTATATAAACATAATTTTTTATAAATATTGTATGTATGTATTATGCATTATTATTAAAAGTAATAGTTTTTTACTAGCAATAATTTTAGTTAAAGCTAAAAGGAAACGGAAAAAATGGAAAAATAAAATTAAATTTATTTTATATAAAAAAAAAATTACTTAAAGTGATATAATATTGAAGAAAAAGCATATACAAATGTTTTGAATTTTTAATTTTTTCATACGTGTACATATTTACTTTTTCATTAAAAATATTAAAACTCAACAATTGAAAAAAATTTATATATTCGTATATATAAAAATAATTTTTCCTAATACTAAAAAAAAATATTTTTTTTTTAATGTACAATAAGTATTATTTTTTTAATAAATTTCAGTTAAAAATAAAAATAACATTTTTATCAAATTTTTATAAATATTTTTTCTCTATAAAAATTGTTATTTGAAATTATAAAAATTAATAAAAATAGTATAATATAAAAACATTCATTTTAATTTAAATAAATGTATATGTACACTTATTATTTTTATTAATTAAAATACTAAAAATCAACAATTTAAAAAAATGTAAAAACAAAAATTAATTAAAAAAATATTAAAAGTTGTAATATATGTAAATATTTTACAAATACTGGTTGTGCATAATATTTAAGTGTATAAAAAGTTAAAATTTAAATTTAATACAAATTTAAGTAAAAAGTAAAATTTAAAAATGAAATTTTCAATTTTCAACTTTAGCCGTGAAATAAAGGTAATTTGCTGCCATTTGAAGCATAAAATCAAATATACTACATTTGTGTGAAATTACAGTTATAAACTTCTGACAATGTCACTTTTATTGCTATTTTGCTTCCTTTGTCATTTAATGACCAACTCAGGCGTTCTTCTAGTTCACTAAGGTCACGGGAAAGAGACAATTAAAACAATATAAAAATTAAAATCGTTGAAGTGTGTGTTACGGTTTGTCAAGTACAAAAATTGTATATTAGCAAAAGTTATATAAATGTGTAATTTAAGTATTTAACACTTAAGATGATAAAAATTATATTTACACTAAAGTTAAAGTCAATTTTTAAAAATAAATAAAATTTATATTTTAGTAAATATTTTGAAAGTATTTTTTTAGATTTTTAGGAAATATTTTATTTATTTGAAATATCCAAATAATAGTTTTTACAATAAGGGATGTATGTATGTTCCTTATATACATAAGTATATAACATGAGTCCACTAAAGAGCCTTAGCTTGTATTTGCAAGAAGGTGAGCTATTCTGAACTGATCCCAAGTTAAGTCAATTGAAAATCGTAGCTTAAGATTAGAGTAGGTCTCTTGAACTTATATTCTTTTGCAAATTACCTGGTAAGCAACAACCATATGATCAAAATTGACCCGGACTGACAAAAAACTCAATTTTTTTATTTTCGCATGCAAATATTTTAGGTATATATATTTCATTATATAATTTTTGCCCTGTCAAAGCCTTGGGAACGCTCTAATTTCTTACCAGAAGTTTATTCATTGACACCACTTAAAAGGATCCACAAATTTTTGTTACTTATTTAACATAATAAGTTCCTCATACTCTCAAGCATTACTTTGAGATCAGCTAAAAAGAGCAAACAACAACAAACAAGACAAATTCTCTTTGTCTGAAACCTCGCTTGATATCAAATGGCTCGGAAAGGTCTTTCACGATCTTAATGGAGCTTTTAGTGTTGCTCAACATCAGCTTACATAGCCGTATATATAATAATTTTTAAAAATGTAAAATCTTTAAATTAAAGCCGACTTTAATGTACTTGAGTAATATTTAGACAAATTGTGCGCAAATCATTTTTATTTGCCACACATTCATGAATTTAGTCCAAAACCAGGTAAATGCCATAATAAATTTAACGAAGGGCCACACATTCGTGTGCAATTATGCGTTTAAGAAATATTGCAATTTAATAATATGTGTGCACATTTAACGGTATATATGATTGTTATTGCCATTGATATTGATATACTGCGGCCACCTTATGCGTTCACATATAATATAATAACATCGGTGCTCTTCGCTTTTAGTACAGGCATTAAAATTTGTTATAACCAACGCCAGATGCGAATTTATTTCACTCGAATCGTATTGAAAATACAATAACAATGAATAATATGGCAGCGTTAAAGTTCAAGCATGCGAAGGAGTAAGGCACATTTACATGAGCTTCAGGCACATACTTGTATAACGTTTGAAGGTGGTTTGGCGTCTTGCGTCTTGCGATTTATGACTTCCGACTAATGGAGTGCGAGCCTTCGCGATGTCAACGGCTGCCGCTCGGTTGGTTGGTTGTGCACTTTGCTTTTTATTTATGCGTTGCTTATTTTATTTTATGACTCTTGCGCCCAAGCGGAAATGGCAATGGCAACTTGTTGACCCAATATCACTGACCTTCTAATGACATTCCGATATGGTCGCCATTTATGGCAATCGTTTTAACGCATGCTTTATTTAACGGCTTTAGATTTGTTTTTTATTGCAGGCGCACAAACAACAACACATACAGAAGTACACAATTGCAGCAACATAATTCAATTTAACTTACGAACTTAGGGGATTAAGAAAAAATTGCATTAGGGTGGTTTCATTTCATTGAAGCTGCTCGACCTTCCGAAGCTTCGTTCTATGGACTCTTCAAAAGCTTCGAGCCAAATTTAGTTCAGCGATAAGGCCCGTTTCTGCCTCAATGCGTATGTAGGCAAGCAAAATTGCCTCTTTAAGCCAAATTTAGAGCAAAGTTCTTTAATTCCAAAATTAAATTTTAAATTGCTCTAAATTTTCTTTCCAAATTGTAAATATGAACATTTAAAAATTTATATTTTAACTTTTCTGTTTTCGAACTTTAAAAATGTTTTCCAAATCATCAGACTCCAATTTAAATTCGAACAAAAAAAATTATCTGCCCTAAATGTGCCTAATGTACGCCCGCACATTACATACAATTAACCGCTGGGAATGAAACATATATCCTGTTTCAGGCAAGCAGGAAACCTTTTTGCCTTAAAAAGCGTAATGGAAATTTAACTATCGATAAGTTTCCTGTTTACTGATCCCTATTTGTGATTTTCGACATTTAAAGGAAAAATGGTGTGTCTTAAGGATATTAAATTATGTGCATATGTAAGTACTGAAACATATGCTAAAATTCAAATTTGTATCAAATATTTACACTGAAATATCGTATGTTTACAATTCCTTGATGGGTACTTCCTACACATATTTTCTTCGACATACTTACATGGTTGTATGTACATACTCCTCTGTACATAAATGTTTTTAAGTGGATATACAATCGTTCAATTTTATTTATTGAATTCGATATTAAAGGATATGTAATGAAATTATACAATTTAATTTCCTTTGTTGTTATGTCAATAAAACTGCTTTGATAGCCAAGATATGCTGGACGAATGAGTTTACGGTTTTATTCGTCATTCATGGCAAAAACTTAAGGTAAGAGCACGTCAGTTTAACCAGCAGAAGAAGATATAAATTGAAAATAATTCTGTTACAAAATTTGGTTCACCCTAACCTTGTATTCCAGTGCAGAAGCGCTTTAAAATGGTTAAAAATTAAAATAATTCAGAGTTTGTTGAAATCCATTGGAAAAGGCAGATAAAATAACACCAAATTAAAAAAATAATAACTTACACACGATCTTAGATGGAGAAGAAGAAGTGGAGTGCGTAGTTCCATCTTGTTAGGATTTTTTGTGCTTTCAAAAATTATTTACCCTGGTCTATTTGGAGTAAAACTATGGCTGGGTAATCACATACACATATTTCTTGACACTATTATTTAGAATATAATACATTAGTAAAAAAAATGTTTTTCTTGATAGATTTTGCGACCTTTTATATAAGAAAGCAACAAGCTTGTGAAATATACACACAACTTGCTCTTTTCTCAAGGTTGTTGTTGTTGTAATAGACGGATAGAAAAGATTTTCCAAAAATTGTTGAGGTATGCTACCGAACTATAACCGGTCTACGCCAGTGAAGAAGAAGAAACTACCGAATTGGCAGATATAAATCTAATTTCATTATGGTTACGTAGACTCAACTGGCAAGAGAAGCTGAAACGTCATCTAACTTGCACAATGTATACTTGTGAAATTGAAAACCATTTCTTTTACTCACATACTTTAAATAACTGATCATTTAACACGATTTGGGATATGATTAAACTTTTCTAGCAAAGTTCATTCACATTATTTTTATTGTTTTGAGAACTCTAAGTGCCCTTGTATAAATATATCGGTGTCTTGTTAGGTAATGTACACACTAACTCTAGCACTGCAGCCTTAAACTTCTAAGTATTGGTCTAAATTCACTTATTTCACTACGGCGTCCAATTCAGCACATTTTGCACCAACACATAAAAACAAAGCGTTCAATTACAAAATTATGCACTTTAAATATTATTGAACCGATATACATATACTTGTGTTTATAAACTACATTGGAAATGTATTTATTTTATCTCGTGCTCACTACAGCCTCTTTGCGTGCCGCGTCCTGCAACAATTGTGTGTCCACCTCGTCACCTGGCAGTTGTACGTACCGCACGACGGAGCCGCGTATGAAGCAATTTTTCACAGATAACATATGCGGGTATTTATCGGGATCTGTCACATTAATATCAGTCAATTTGATATTCAAGTATTGGTCCACAGAGTGCAATGTGCCGCATATGCTAGATAGAGAATAAAATTAACAAATACCGGCAAAATATGTGCAGCAAATGTGTGCTTACCTCAAGTCATTTTTTAGCTCGACCACAACGTCTTTGCCCACAAGGGATTTGAAGAATGAGTAGAAAAGCTAATTGGAAATATAAAATAATGCTTATTTAATTATTTATATACTCATGTTATATTTATTATTTCAAGAAATATTTACCATTTCGCAAATTTATTTAGACGCTTCCGCTAATTTTTGACAATTGTTTCGGGCAGAACAACAGCTGATTGTGTGGCCATATGGAAAATCCATGGTTTTAATTGGGATTTGTCGGTCTGGCCGTATGTAAAAATAATAATTTTTGTACTACAGCTGATGTGCGATTTTAGACAAGTTATAAACCTTAGTGTTGCATTCCAGCGACATCTGCATGTGAATGCTTTTGTTTGTGTATTGTCTTGATTTCTATAGCAGAGAATGTTAATAAACAGAGAAGGCGCAAACAGAGAATGTTAATCAATAGAGAAGGTGCAAATGTTAGCTGTACTAAAAAATAATTTTTAATGTTTGGGTGCATTTCGAAGTTACATTTTTCGATGTTCTCTCATATGAAAACTAAAAATTAGTACTCAAAAGGATTTGATTTAACATTTGCGCCGTCTCTATTTATTAACATTCTTTGATACAAGTTACAAGATATCTGTTCAAAGTTCATCAGTTAGGGAAAAAGTTTAGTTTGTTTCGAAGCTTATAATGAAATATTACTAATAAAGGGTCTCACAATAGCCGTATTTGGAGTAATAGCCGAGTAATGTAAATATTTTATTATTTTAAAATTTCAGTCTATAAATGTTCTGACTTGACCCTAATATACTCATAATCCCAGGCTCAATAAGTTTCAGCATGACCTTGACAGTCGAGTCTATGTACACTACCTTAAGTCGAGTTCTAATGACCTGAAAAATATAATATTACTTGTAGTTATCCGCATCGACTACTACTAAGACTTACCGATCTAAACGGGGTTAGATCTCCGAAATAAAATCCGCCCCAATTCTGGTAAAGAAAAATCGGCTGTTGTGGGAGTGTACTGCAGCATATTAAACTCCCCTTTATCCAGAATACCCTTTGACATATCAACCATATGTCCAGCGTGCAATGAGTCCCCGCACGACACTATCCATCTCTTTGCATGCCCTGGTAACCCTACTCATCTGACACCGAATCCCTTTGGTCGGACCCCGTCGAAAAAACAAGTTTCCTGGGCTTTCCATTGGATAAGGTCGATGACAACTTATCATCCTAACGGGGATTAGGTACCGACAACTGTTTGTTTGAAGAAGTCGCACGATATGGAGTCGCCTTGTTTGGTATTGAACGGCCCGGAGAGGTCCTTCCCGATTCTGACGGAGCTTTCGGTATTACTCTACGAATGGCTAAGCTGCTATAAAAGTTATACATATGGTGAGATGAGGCTACTCTTGGGTTGTTCAACGGATTGATTCTGTCAAATATTAATAGTGATAAAAGGCTATGATTAAGGTCTTTTTTGGTAGTTAAGAAACTTCGTTCTCTATTGTTGACTTCAGTTTCAGTTCTCTGGATTATTTGCTTTTAGGTACAAAACTACTGGTTCAGCAGTGTTAAACCACCTGTCAGTTTGCACCGGGCAACGCCAGGAAAAAACTGGCTGACGAGTTTGCTTCAGAGCCGCTTCTAGGATGGTGAGATCTATACCCCAAAGGAGCTGTTCCGAAAGCAAAAAAACAGCAGTTTGATGCAGGACCTTGCAATTAACTCCTGACCTGCGACGGGCAAATCTGTTAGTGGAATGATATATAGTATGATTCAAAGAAATTATAAACGTCTTCGGGACAGATTCCGGCAACTTGTGACACTATATACTGGTCACTGAAGACTGAATGGGTTCGTCTTCAAAAATTATTAATTAATGAAAATCATCTATGATAGTTGGCATCAAAGAAATAGAGAATATCAACATCTTTCATTGATCGACTCAACAAATTTCGATTAAAGTTTTGGTTATGACGCTTGTCAATGTCAGATTCTTATCAAAAGTTCTTTTTTTATCAGTCCGGGTCAAATTTGATCAGATATTATACATTTTTAAGGGTTCTCTTTCAGTTCAGTAGTTACTATGGCACTCTTTAGACCTTCTTACCACATTCATAATTTATACTCGATCCCTCCGAAAAGAAAGTATAGTTATATTGCTTTGTAATAACTTTTAAATTTATTTTATTTTAATTTATTATTATATTTTTTTGTTTTATTTATTTAAAACTAACAATAATAAGATCTGTTTTAGATAAAATTTAAATTTTAAATCACAAATGTTGTTACTACAGGTGTATGCAACATGCCAGAATCTGCCTAATTATTTTGGTTTCTTGGGTATTAACTTAGACATACCGCTGTATGGATGTATGTATGTATGTATATAGTACATATAAATAATTAATTGCCGCATAGTTTTTCATTATGGTTTTGTTATTGTTTTTGTGTTGTTGGTTTTTTTTTTACCCCTGGGACGTGCAACAAAATCCGCTCAACTCACATATACATACATGGTGCTTGCTGCGCCCACAACAAGTCCCCACCCCACTTGACATGTAGCTTAATACTAATAAATTCGTATCCTCTATTCCATAACGGTCAATTTGGTTTATTGCTCTACATTAAAGTAAGAATTCTGCATCAAGTACAGCTTGTCAATCGGATTGACGAGACTCGTGCTGAGATTGGCGATGATGTCGTGTGGATTGGAGTGTTGATTACCCGAGGAGCCGGTGGACTGCAGCTCCAGATTGTTGAGTGACAACGAATCGGTGTCATCGTCCAGTTGATCGAAATTGCTGCCATCCAAGGACAAATCGGAGCTACAAAAACTATCATTCGAATTATGCGGGTAATCTGCAGGAATCAAAAAAAGAAGAAAATAAATATTGGCAATGATTACAAATGGAGAATTTCACACTACACACCATCGGGCGAGAAGGGTAGGTTCGGATTCAGCGGTTGACTGCCGAAACCGCTGTCGCCTAAACTCAAATAAGCGCCATCCACACCCGCTATGCCACATTCTTGCTTTATATCCTTGTCGTCCTTACCCAAATCCTTCTCATCGCCGCTGCGCGAGCTCACCGCACCGCCATTGCCACCGCCATTTTTCGCCTTACGTTGTATTTTCTTCATTTTGGCGCGTTGATTCTGAAACCACACCTGCACCACGCGCACCGACAGTCCGGTGTCCTTTGCGAGCGCCTCGCGCACCTTGCGACACGGCTTGGGCGATTGATCGAAGGACGCTTTGAATTGTTTGCGCTGCTGTGATGTCAATATGGTGCGTGGCCGCTTTGGGCCGCGTCGTCCATCACGCGGGCGCATCAAATCATCATCGTCCAGTCCGACGAAACCGCAATGCTGTGCTGTCGCCAAGTAGAGCTCTTTCTCGAGATCGTGTCGACAGCAGAAGAGCTGGCCGTCACGCAGCAGGAATTGCTCGCCTTTCTGCAGTGGCAGTCGGCAAATGTAGCAGATGAAACAAGGCAGGTGGTAAATGAAAGCGGGTATCGGTCGCATGACCATCTCATGTGGCAGAATCGGATGACAACAGCCGGTGCATTTGATGCTGAATAATCTAAAAAATACAATTTTGTTTATTTTTGATTAATTTCGTCCATTTTTGGTTGCTGTTTTGGCGTGTCTCGGAATTTTACCTACCGTTCGTAATCGAGTTTACAATAAAGCTTTGAATTGCGCACGTAGCAGGTATTGAACAACTGTATTCCACAATAACAACAAGATAGACAGTGTTCGTGCCAGTTCGATTCGCCGACATTCATGAGATAACGATCGTGTATCTTTTGTCCGCAACCTTCGCATATTTCGTAATTCTTCTCGCACTTCACCTGTCCAACTTCTGCAAATAAAGAAGATTTGTGGTTTATATTTTATGATTTTAGTGAAAAGCTACAAGAAAATATGATATATTTGAGGTTAGTTCGTGGGTTAAAGCAACTTTAGCAACAACCCCCCAAAACTAGTTCGAACCTTATTGACGCTGGAGAATTTGGTAGCGGAAACTACTGTTCTATTGCTTGTGGTAACTATTTACTGTTCTTCTAAAGCAATGTTGGTGTCTAGTCTTCCAACAATACTGGATATAAAGACAATTTTATTACTCTTTCACTGTCTACACTACCGGAGGTACAATTACAATGAATTCTAAGTCTTGTAGACCTCTAAAATCTATGCAGAGTTTAGTGGGAACTAAGACCCTTTCAAAGTGACAGAGACAAAAGATACAACAAAACAGCTTTGGACGAAATTAAACAGCAACTTCTATATTATTTGCTGATTTTTGGCCATCAAGTGATCCAACAAGTCTGGGTATTCACTATTTGGCCCCAATTCGAGATACCAAGTTCAGCTGGCCCTTCTCCAACATATCTCCAACGGAATGGAAATCTTCCTCTTCCTCTGCTGCCACCGGCGGTTACTGAATTGAAAACCTTCAAAGCTGGAGTGATCTCTTCAATCCGAAGAATATGACCTAGTCAGCGCGGCCGCAGTTTCTTGATTAGCAATAAAGTTTGGTCTTTGTTCGTCGAGAGAGCACTTTGCTTTTTATTTGCCCAGTCAGTCCAATGTAACTCAACTCCTATTGGGAAGAGTAATTTTGCGTTAGATTTCAAGGCTGACCGTTGCGGCTGACTCGAATAAATTCCAGCTTAGAGACCTTTTCGACTTCTTTTTACAGCATTTGAGGTTATATGTCAACAATAACGCGCCGGTTGTTTTCCTTAAAAGCGTCAATGGTCGCGTAGACAAGCGACTTCACAAAACTCTATAAGAATAGTCCAATCGTTATTGTTAAATCGCACGATCTTGGAGGCCACGCCACAAGCCCATGACGTCAGATAGTGGGGTTATCAAAGTTTCTTTCAACAAATTGATTATTTCATTGGCTGTGAGGCATCTAGCGCAGTCTTGTTGGAACCAAATGTCCCTCACATTAACATCTTTCAATTCAGACCCGAAAAAGTCTTATTTCATGGCTCTCTAGCATTCCCTATTGATTGTGTATCCTATATACGAACTTGACTACCGTAAATTAGATTTTTGTAAACAAAGTAACCTTTAATCCTTTCTATCTCTGAATAAGCGATAAAGCGATATCAAACAGATAATACAATTTATATATACATACATATGTATGTGTATATTTGAGTATATTTATTTACTAACTCATTTATTGATTGAGATAATACTATTGAATTTCACAAATTGTATATGCAGTACCCTAAACGAATACGAAGAATTGTATCAATGGAAAATGCATAAAAAGAGCATATAAATAAATGCAATAAATATATGAATATATACGTGCATACATATTTATACATAGGAATGCTTATTGCACTTGATTATCTATAAATCCATTAGTTCTCGATCTATTCGGCGCAGGTTTATAGATAAATTGCATGTGTTTATATAAAGGGTAATAAATTTCGAGCTTTCCTACTTTTGAAAGAAAAAACGCAGAAATTTCAAATTTAATGGGGAATGTTTTTATCATTTGAGAAAACATTCTTTGGCATTTATTTTTTGAAGATTATCTCTTTTAAATGTTGGCCGCGGCTACGTCTCAGGCGGTCCATCCGTTGAGTCCACATTTCGATGACTCGTTCGAGCATTTCGACTGGTACCTAGCGAATGATGTTTAGCTGCAAGTCCTGAATCGAAGCGGGATTATTCGCATAGACTTTAGACTTTACATATCCCCACATGAAAAAGTGTAACGGTGTCACACGATTTTGGTGGGCAATCGACCTGCTTACAGAAGTTGAAGAAGCGGCGCCGGCTGGCTAAAATCAAATGTCGCCGAGATTACGAGGTTCAGTTTCAGGTATAAAATAGTGGGTTGTCAATACATTATACTCGTATGCCCAATAGATTTTATGATGATTGTTTCGAAAGTAATCAGCGATTTATTTTGAAAAAAATTTAATTGCTTTGACTCCGTAGTCGATCTACATACAGGCAACATCCGAAAAAGTATCGGACCCGTATAGAAGATTTTTCAGCTTATAAATAACTCAAATCCAAAAGCCAAAAACAAAAAGAAACAAAATCATTATTACAATAGATGAACACAGATAATTATCGCACGACTAGTCAACATTTTGACTTTAGACTGGCTTCAATAGTTGAAATTTCTATCAAAAATTTTATTGCTTCGATCACTACTTTACGAATATGTCTAAGAAGATCGTGTGCAAATCTTTAAATCGATCGGTAAAAAGAAATTTTGCTCACTGATGGATTTTGGAAGCCCATTAGGTTAGATTAGTTTAGGTTTAATGACTGATCTAGAGAGATCGCACGTGGACTACTATATGTATGTAGTCCTTTGTAAAGCCATAGAAAAGAAGAACTCCTGTGTTCGAACTTATAAATTATAGGCTTCCAAGTGTTTAAGTCTTGACCTCTCAACCACGGGACAGTCAAGAAGGAAGTGTTGAGTGGTTTCCACCTCAACTTTTGTAGGTTCCGTCTGGTAAGATTTCCAGCCTAAGAGCAAGGAGAGGCTAATCTTGCTGAGGACAAAGAGATCCCTAGATCTTTTGTGATCCATTATCGGTCAAAAGGCTTTTGCGATAGCTTCCGCGAAGCCCCGCTATCTAGTAGTAGAACATAAGAGGATACGGGAGCACCGACCCGCTCTCATTGTACTAAAAGCGGTTCTAGAGTGCCTTTCGCTGCTAGCTCATCAGCTTTAAAATTTCTGCAACTCCACTGTGACCTGGCACCCATACCAGTCTCATCACAAAGACTGTCCATGCTATTGCTAGCGAGGTTAGGCACTCCCTGACCAACCCTGAATGCACTGTTAATGAGTTCAAAGCTAATATCGCCGACATGATATCTGAGTGGATGATTATTTCGCTGAAGGAGGCTGCACTCCGGAGCAGTATATTGTCTGCTACCTTAATGGCTGCAATCTCGGCTTGGAAAACACTGCAATAGGCAGGAAATCTGTGGCTGGAGTTGATAGAGAGCTCCGTACAGTAAAACCCTCCGCGAATCTTCACGCCAAGCTTTGACCGCATCCGTAAAGAAGCTCACTGCCATTCTCCTGTAGCGGCTTCTTTCCACCCTCAACTCCCTCGCCGGTATATGGGCAGAGAAGGTGTCGCCAGACTTCATGATCCAGCTGATTTGGTATGAAGTCGAAGTGTGTAAGGATTTCCGAGTGTTCAGACTGGCTAAAATATCATATCTCCGAAACTATTTGCGGGATAATTTTCAAAATTTCGGGGAATAATTTCAAATATACATATAAACATCATATATAACATATATATTATATGTACATACATATATGCAAAAAATAAATTCGATTTTTGTAAACTCAAGTGAATATAACCCCCTAATAATCACACAATGCAGCCTGACATATACACATACATCTTTGTAGTTATGAGTATCTGTGTGCCGTCATCCATTCGAGCGCTTAGGGTTCATTGTTGCGTGTCAAATGTTGAAAATTGTATCCAATATCTGCCACAAAGCGCCTATTTAGAGACACATTAGCTGCTTGATAACAGGTTATCTGCGATATTCGAACAAATAATAAAGGCATAAAAAACGAACAAAACAGACAAAAACAGAACGAAAACAAAGTGAAACAAAATAAATACTGTCGATTGACAGCATGACAGTTAGGCACTCGAATTATGATAAATTGCTTATCTATCCATGATTTGACTGACTAAGGACAAGCGATGGGGCAACGAGTATGATTTCGAAACAGTCAATACAAATATGTTACAAACATGTTCATATCCTTACATAAATATGTATGTATGTATGTGTGTGGGTTTGGTTGGTTGTAAGTTGACTGCTGTTTAATAAATGACACTGCTATTTCGCGTTCTATAAATACAAACCTGTTTATTAGGCTGTGTCAAAAAGCTGACTTATCGAATTTATGGATTAAAATGAACCCACATACTTGTATATAAGAAGTAAAAATGTTAGGAAAATGTTCAAAGGTATGGGTAAGCGCTTTTAAAAATTTTTAACTATAAAAATTTTTGAATTGAAAAAAAAACTCCATTGAGGTGGATTTTTGAAAAAATTGTCTGCTCTACAATTATCCATGATATAAAAAATGTTTCCAAACTGGTTCAGGATTAATAGTATTTTTATTGCAAAAGACTTATTTCGTATTATTTATATGGAAAACTTGAAATACTCATCGACACTTTTTAAAATTAGCCCGAAAATCCTGCCCTGCAGCAATTTCTTAACTATGTTTGCCCACAAACTAGAGAAATTTTGTTTGACCGCGTGACAGTGTAAACTGTAATAATTTAAACATTGGTTTAAGGCCACTCGAGACGGCAGAGGTAATAACAGATCTCTGAATCTTGAATACGAATTTTCGTGAGATATCAATGGGTCTACTGTCTAGTCGAACTAGGGGATTTCGAATCATTTGCAATAAGAAATCGTTGACTTAACCAATCAGTTATTAAGTTCTTTCAATGGACTATATATTATGGTATATATTCAATCCAATCTGATTGTTTTTTTTAATTGGAAAATTGTACCATTAAAGAAAGAGTAAGAGAAGTTATGTCTTCGGAGGAAAAAATCAATATATTGGGTAGTCAAAAAAGTCTTTTCGTATTCCGTTCTAGGAATTTCGGTGTGAAAGATGCACCTCGCTCTGGTCGACTTATCGTTGAAAAAGTCGATGAAATTATAGAAAAGATTGACCAGTACCATCGCACAAACAGCCACGACATCGCTACGGAACATTCATCATCAAACGGTTTTGAACCATTTAAAAAAGACTGGCTACCAAAAGAAGCTCGATGTTTGATGTCCAAGCGTGGTGAAGCTCAGCAAATGGTCGCAAAGCTGTGTGTTTGGTGGGATTGGAAAGGAATTAACTACGATGAGCTGATCCAGCCTGGTCGAACGATTGATTCTACATTTTACTGTCAATAACTGATGAGATTGAAGCAAGCAATCGAAAGAAACGGCCAGAACTGATCAACAGAAAGAACTTCGTCTTCCATCAAGGCAACGTTAGACCACACACATCTTTGATAACTCGGCAAAAACTGGGCGAGCTTGGCTGGCAAGTTTTGGTGCATCTATCATATAGTCCTGACCTTGCACCATTGGACTACCATTTGTTTTGGTCAATTCAAAACACCCTTAATGGAGTAATGTTGGCTTCAAGAGAAGCCTGTGAAATTTACTTGTCGCAGAGAAACCAGAAAAGTTTACACTGATGGAATAATGTCTCTAAAGAAAAAATGGAACATTTTCTCCGAAACGTCTAACCGATCCACTTGAAATCTACACACGACCTCCTTTGAATATATTTGTCAGGTAATAATCGAAAAAATAAGACTTTTCATAAGACCTTTTTTGAGCCACTCTATACGTAAATTTTTTGAACAAAAAACGCATTTTTTAGGAATACGTCATTTATTAAAATTCAAAATTTTGACTAGTTCTTCTATTGCTACCTGCATTCATCTATGTATTGCACCAGTAATATTTTTTTGGGAGCTTGAAATAATTTTGAGCAGTAAACCCTCCACTAGACATCGTTTACGGAGGAACAGTTGTTGTTTTTGTTGTTATGGCAGCAGAATTCAGCCAAATTGACAGTTCTCGCCGGATAAAAAATATGGGTGCGTTCCAGTTACGTAAACCCGGCTGTCTGGGAACATTGTGGAGGTCCTCATAGAGGTCGGCTTCGGAATCAAGGAGACCCACAACTTTTCGGAAGGAGTCACCGATTACTAAAGTACATTAAATTTCGTAAATTAACATATTCTTAATTTGAAATGCCTCTTCAACAAAAATTCACAAAAAATAATGTTTTTTTTCTGACTTTCAAATGTTATAATCCCTTAAATATTAACTTCTTCTGAACCTAGTACTTCACAAACTTCAGTATAGCAGAAAAAAAAGGAACTGGAGTTAAATTTCAGTTGCATCTCTTGAAATTTCAAATAGCTTTGACTTGTTAAACTCAAATCTAGTGATAGCAGTTTTCTTTCAAAGAAGGTTATGGGAGCCTTTGGTAATCATCTTACTTATGCTTGATCAAAAGAGTTTTGAGAGAGTAACAGCTTTTATTCTAGGAGGGCTGTGCTCTATTTCAAAGAGTCTCATATACTCAAAATCAAAAAAAAAAATTATAAATTAAATTTTAATTTCTCTATAAATTTAAAGTACTATAAATTTCCAGTTTAAAATATTATACATTTCCACTCAACATCATTTTAAGTCTTCAAGACCAACTGCCTCGGAACTCACTCTAAAATTGTGGCGAAAATTACTTGAGCCTCATTTAGTTCGGGACATCAATGGTTGGAGTGCAGAAAACATTTCATCTAACGGTATCCTAGCCGTTGGAAGGTGAAGTCGAACGCCCACAACGCAGAGTTGCATTTGGCGACGGCTTGTCGCTCGCATGCACACATGTCAACAGGAATATTTGTGGTGGAGCACAGCGCTGCGACATACCGTTAAGCCAAAGTGCAGTGAAAGCAGCTCAAAACACACATATGTATGTATATAACACATACATTTATACATGATACACACATATGTATATATGTATGTATATAGAAATGTACAAAGCTCACATATATTCTAATAATATGCATTTAAATGAGCGCTTGTACAATATTTACTAGTTTAGACATGCATTGCGACGCACACACACACATACACATTTATCTGCGCTGTAGTAGTATTTAGTAGACTTGAGGCGTTTCTCGACATTCTGACATTGTTTGCGAATTTTGCAAAATTCTAGGAGTTTATGCGCATGAAATTTAGTAAGAAAAATGTGTGTTTATTTCAAAAATTCGAAGTGGCATCTGTTATCAACCGAAGAATGAGTGGATCTGCAGGCTATTTGTTTGTATGCATGTATATGGACGTATGTGTGTGTGTGTGAAGAATTTGCTGTGCTTGAAATGCACGAAATGGCGCTTCATAATGGCTTAAGCAGGTATTTATGTGTATGTGTTTGTATGTATGTGTGTGCGTGTGTGCTGATGGACGCATGCAAATTTTTAGTGGCCATCCAATCGCTGCGTTATATAATTGGTGTGTGCGCTTTTCAGGTTCATTGCCGGCATAATTTCGTGGTCAACTTACGTGCATCGCATTCCGAACGAGGCAAGCGGCGGGCATTGCACCTACACAGCCACACACACAAATACACACACAGTCATACTTATAAAAGGCACAAATTGTGTAGCATACGCGTAGGTGCGTGGGCTGCTGGGTCTGCTGTTGTGGAGTTTGCATGTGTGCGTGTGTTGGCTTTAGGGTTTTGCCTTCAAATAGTTGCCTACAATTTGTCGTGCGTGTGTGTTTGTTGCTTTGCCTTTATTTTACTTGCAATAAATAAATAAAATTGTAAATACATAACTGCTTTTTGGCTTAAGCTGCTTGACTTGTGGTCGGGGTTAGAAGAAAATTAAAAGCCAGTGCACATTTAAAGATTTTTTCTTATGTAAATATTATGTTTCAATTTCAAGCTAAAAAGTGAGCAAAAATGTTAGGGTGATATTTAAGTGTTTAATGCAGAAGAATTCAATATTTTTCACACACTTTTAATTAGCAAGGCATGTAGTTTATTCGTCAAGAAATTCATTTGGAATAACAATTCAAGTGATTTGTATGAAATTTCAAGATTTTACATATTGTTCAACTGTGACGTATAGCAAAGCAAGTTTATAATTGAACAAAATATTTAAAGAAAAGTTAATGCCATTAAAAACAACCAACGAAAAGTAAACAAGCACAAGGAACAAGTAAAAAAAATTGTAAAAAAGGTTTAGCAACTTGTCAAATATTCTAAAAATTCAATTTTAAAATTGAATAATTTTATTGTGCAATAAAAAAATATTGCGCAATAAAGAAGAAGTGTGTATTTTTATATTATCAAAAAATATACATTCCAAATTAAAAAAAAGCTGCTATTTTAAATTGAGAATTTTTGATTAAAAATCAAGGTAATTTTCCAATAATGACAAAATGGGGTAAAAAAATTAAAAATTAAAAATTTAAATTCAAATTTAAATTAAAATTTAAAAATTTTATTTTAAATTAAAAAAAATAACAGAGTTCATGCAAAAAACATGTTTAAAAAAAAATAATAATATATCACCAATAACTTGGTTATTTGAATTTTTGACATAAATTTTGAGGTTATGTAAAAAAGGTTGCAGGTAAAACTTATACAACCTTTAATTCTCTCCAATTTTATCATACAACTCTTTTCCATTGGTCTCGTAGTTTTGCCGGAAATCACGATAAACCATTTTTAACGCTTAAAAATTCAACGACTCGCCTCCCAATCCTCTTCCCAACCTCGTCTCGTCCATAAGTAATTTTTCCTACATTTTTGTTATTTTAGCTCACTTTTCCAATAGGTTTCTAGTTTTTTTTTTTTTACTTTTTAACATTTTCATACGCTTCAGCACTAGCCTAATACTACATTTCTAACCTTCCTCCCAACTAAAACAGCAAATTTTTAATCTGAAAATTCGTGTAAATAATATCTATGATTTTTTTAAGTCGGTTCAAGTTTTTAATCCGCAACCAATGTTTGGGTGCTCATATATCCCGCATTACTTTGAGGAACAATTTATGTAATGATTTTTTTTTAACTAACTGTAAATAAAATTGTTAATTGCAGTTTACTTTTCCTTTCTTTCCTTGACTGAAATTTTTTAGTACGGATGTGATAGATACCAGATTTGTTCTTTAAATCAGTTCTAATCTCAGTTTTTGAGAAATGGATCTAAATGGATTTTGCCCACGTTCTTTTCTCCCCAAGCAGACGCTCATTTGTCGGTATCGACTATATCGATATAGCGTAATCTGTCAAAAAGTCTGACATGTCAAAAAAGGCTTTTGAAAAAAGTACTTCTACTTGGATCACCTAACAAATAGCTGTCTTTGTTAAGAAAACTTTTTTATTTCACAAAATATACCTGGCATAGATTATTGTTCAAGACAACGCAACAATTTCCCAACAAATTATTGACTTCGGAGCTTAATTCGACTTGATGGAGTTAAGTATTCATATCGCTCATTTGCTGCAAGACCGGCATAAATCAAAAAACGTGATTTTTGAGTTAATGCTGCAGAATTCTGCTGAAATCACATATTCTTGTTCAAAGAAGCATTCATATGATTACCTTTTATATAATTTGTTGAGAAGAGGTTTTATTTTGAGTCACCGTTTAAGGTTGTAGTCAGTTGAAAACTTTAATTTGCTCACAAAATCTGATTTTTTTGTCTAGACAGTCTTATAATAAATGAAGTTGAGACCCATTGAAACGAAAGGGGATACCTAAGAGATGCTATCTTTTAAGTCACCTACATGTCTATTATCCAGCGGTTGAATCGCAATACGTTATCAAGGTTTTCTAAGAAAGAAAAAAACGATTACGAAATTCTTCTATAGATTCTTTTACACTAAGTATTTTAAATTCTCGTTGATTGACTTCATTTCTCACATAAAATGGTTCACGCTCTATAATGCAAAATTGTCATTTTGAAAGAGAAAATTTTGAATCAACTGAGCTCCCCCGAGCTTGAGAAGGTACTTCCACTAAACTCTTTATTTTTAGCTTCACATTGATCCGTTGACAGTAGAAGCCAAGTTGCAACACTTCTATCAAACTCAAACCAAAAAATTCATAATATACGTAATACTTTTTTTGGGCACTTTGCATCAAATCAAAAAAATTAAATTTTGTATAAAATTGTTTTAAAAATAATATAAGCTTGCCTTTTACAATCCTAGTATCTATCAAGATGTTTTCTGTGGAACTAGCATAAAAAATAGCTTTTAAAAATTACATTTCGAAGAATTATAAATTTTCAGTCTATAAATTTTCATTATTTTGGACTAAAATAACAAAATCATTTGTAATAAATCACATACATTTTTTAATTTGCCAGCTTCAAAGTAGTTTAAAAAAAAAATCCCTTTCAACAGCTTAATAACTCCTTCCAACTAAGCTATCCACCGTGGACGTAAGTTTATCAGAATACTGTATATTAAGAGGTTACATGGGTTAACGGGTTTCAAAAAATCAATTTTTTTATTATCTTGTTAAATTCTGCAATACCTCTAGAATATTGTCAAGTTGATCCGAGGAATAATTTCGGAAATACAGCCTTGAGAGCTTATGGACTCGAGGCTAACTAGGCTAAGTGTGCCGTCTTTAAACACATTTTTATCGAAACTGTGTTTTTGAAGACGGATGACAAGATTTCTCGAGAACTATCCAACCGAAATTCGTAAAATTTTACACAGGCTTTGAGATACAACTCCTCAAGAATTGGAAGAAGGATTTTTTGTTTTATTTTTCCTTCGTCCAAGTTCTAAGTTAAGGTTTTAACTAAAACACGCATTTTTTACTTTATATGATCCCGTAAAGAGTTATCCTGTCAACGTGGGCGCATCTTTATTCCGAGGGGTCATCGAAAATGGCACGGTACTTTTAAATTTTTTTTTTTAATTTCAGGATTTCTTTGCTAATAGTGTATGTTTGTAATAATACAAATTTCTAATAAAATATTTAATATTTTATATGAGAAAGAATTGTTGAAAACTGCTGTTTTTTAACCGAGGAACCCATGTAACCCCTTAATTTGCTTTCTGTAATCCTTGAAGCTGCTGAGTTTTCTTGAATATGATATCAAAAATATTTAACACACAATACCGTATAAGTTTTCGATAATTTTTAGCAGCTATTTTTTTTTTTTTGAAAGATTTATTTGAAAAGACTTTACTGTTAAGCATACCATAAACTCAACGCTTTGACACTTCACTAGAAGGGAATTACCATCATCCCATAAAAAACCTTACTTTTTTTTGTAGAACTGAATCCTTTCGGGTGTTATTTCAACATTCTTTGTTGAGTGAACTTTGGCTGAAAATGTTCCCTTAAACAGTAATACTTTTACAAAACACACTCGTTGTAATTGCTACCAACTTCTTATTCTAAAATTGAGTAAATCGTTATTTCGATAGCTTAGCGCTCAATCTCCGACTAAATGCCAATAAAGAAGAAGCTTTCAATGTTTAATCATACTTCCTGTACTTCATGTCATGACATTGAGGAATGATATCCGAAACCACGAATGCAAAAAAGGTTCACTTGAGCGCTGTAACAGTTATATTAACAATTTTCCAAAGAATTCTTGTTCTTTTCTTTTTTTAATATTTCACGAACCCTCAACACGCCTAAAATTTGTTTAGTACTCAAACCTCTTGATCCGAGCCAAAAAAACGCTTATTTATTTTAAACCACTTATAAAATGTACATCTCAGTAACGTAACAAAGTACAAAAAAGGCAAGAAATCTGAAAATTGACTCTGGCGACTTAGTTACCCATTATTTTCCAAAAGTATGAAATAAATGTATTCAAAACTTATAAGGTGTAATTAAAAAATATTTTTCGCTTTAAATCAAAATTTTTAATAATATTGAAAATAAATATTTAAATTCTTAAAGCTTACTTTTATTAAATCTTCTCAAGAAAACCCCAAATTAATCACGCCTTCTTGTAAACTTAAAGCGCCGACCCACACAAAGCTACGACTAGCCAGTATCCTTGAGATAAATAAAACACAAACACACCTCTGTATATGTGTATGCAACTTTAACCTTGACTATTTTTAAAGTATGACCAAGCTATTCTCAATATTTTAACGCAATTTCCACGAATGTACACACCTTAGCGGGGAACCTAGCGAATGGCTCAAATGGCTTGCGAATGTCTCGACACGCGATAATTGCCCAAAAACGCTTGCCTTTAACACTTTTCACAATTGAAATTTGTTGCTGTTGTTGCGCAAAATTATTCAAAACTTTACGAAAACGCTTAACTAGTATTTATTATACCTGTTCGACCATTACAGCCCGCAGACAGTTCGGACAGCGATGCTGTCGTCGACGCCGTCGCCGTCGGCAATAAAGCGGCCGGTGTTGGAGCCATAACGGAGGCGGACACCGTCATTAAGGATGACGACGACGAAGGTGATGACGAACACGATGTTGAAATTGAAGTGGGTATCATTAAAATGTGTGCCGTGGAAGTGGCGGCAGCGGTGGCGGCGGCGGGACACACGGGTATGGCGGTTGCAAGTGTTGCACTGGAATTGACTTCGGGGGCTGCCGCAGTGGCTTTTTCGCTTGCGGCTATGTTAAAAGCCGCCTTTGCTGACGGATCGCCGCGGTGCGGTGACGCGACGGACGCGCCTGCTGTTGCAGTTGCGGAAACGGTTGCAGTTGGTGTAGCGGGTGTCGAAGTGGCCGCTGTTGTTGGTGTACTGCTGTTGCTGCGATTAAGTGGAGCGCATGTTGCATGCGTCGGCGAGGCAGTTAATTGTTGTTGTTGTTGTTGTTGCACTTGATTATGTTGTAGTTGTTGTTGCTGTTGCTGCTGGTGTTGTTGTTGTTGTTGTTGTTGTTGAAATTGCTGCTGTTGCTGTTGTTGTTGCTGCTGTCCACAGTTGCCACTATTATTCAATACAGTTGCGCTGCCGACCGCATTGGGCGCATTACCAAATGTACGCGTACCGCCATGATTCTGATGATGGTGTGAATAAAAGCCAGCGCCACGACTCAAGTTTGTGGGCATTGGATAGAATTCAAGCATTGTCTACCAGCGTTTGCTACTTTGCTCTCGATTAAGACACCGTTATGTCTTATGCAAATTTTTCTTTTAATTTTTTGTTGTTGTAATCACACACTGTTTACGCGCATTTAATTGTGATATTTGTTTTAGTAAAAAGCTTGAGCTTTCACGCACATTTTGCACTTTCACTGCTGACCACTGCAGCGTTTCAACACGTGTGGCAACACTCTTGCGGCACTCACTTTCTATGTATGTATGTATGTATTTATTTTATATTATTTTTACTTTCAAACTCACTGCAACTATTTATTTGTATTTTTTGTATGTGTGTGTTTTTCTGCGTTTTTGTATACCGTTACTTAACGTTTTGACTTGCATGCACAACCGTCAACGTCCGCTGTCAGTTCACATGTGAATTTGCAGACGATGAAATCATAACATTTCACTGCCAACACCGTTATACACAAGCGCACATATAAAAGTCGGCCGTGCGACTCTCTTTTTGGGCGCCCATTGGCATTGTCAATTGTCAGCGCTGAGCGTACTCCGCAGCGTGCTGCAGCATGCGCAAAAAAAACAGAAAACAAGAACTTTATAGCCGTTCAACCCTTCGTGCGCGTTCCGTGTGTTTACAAGTCGTTCAAGTAACAATAATATTCCCACAACAATAACACGTGAACACTGATAAACATAGGCTGGAGCAACCACCACTAAACGGTCATAGGAAGTCGTGAGCAGGGTTGCCAAAACTTCTTTATGAGTTTAAATAGTTAAAAAAATTTTGAAGTGAAATATTTTATCGTGTGACCAGCGCTTAAGCTGTGGATATACACGCTTAGTTGGATTTTTAAAGTTAAAGTTTTTGTTTTAAACTCCGCTATAACCGTGTAAACGGTGTCTACGCCAATAAAAAAGAAGAAGAATGACACATGGACCTGTTCAACACCTTACTGAATGCTGAAAGATCTAGTATTTGAGTTTCAAGCGAATTTGCTTTGAGTAGCAAGTTATATCGGCTGAAGGATTCTGATTTTAAAGGGTTTTGTTGCTTGGGGATCGCAATTGTGAAAAGCTCTTCAAAATAGGTTTACAAATGATCCTAAACTGTCAATTTTAGACTTATATAGACTCAATATACATATTTTCTACCACAAAAATATATGAAACTTGTTCTCTAATTTGCTTGGAACCCTTCATTTAGCTTAGAAGCTCTCTCACAGTGGTATCATTTATTGCTTAGTCGTCAGTTTGTTTCAAATCCTTCATTTTTTATCACAAATCGCTTTACTCGAAGGACTTCTCGAAGAGAAAAGGATCAACCCGATGTTACAGGCATCAAAAGCCAGAAATTAGACTAAAAAGAAGATATTTCCCACAAACGTCGGGGTTTAAATTATTATCATTTTGATATTTTCGTAATAATGTAATTCTATAATAATGTATTCTAGATTTCTTTTATAAATTTTTATAATTTGAAAGAAGCAACTCTTGAGTTTTCTCACGTATTTTTAGTTTTATAAATATTTATAATTTTAGAAGGCTCCAAAAGATTATATTTTTCAAAAGTTTGTAATATATTCTTTAATAAAGGGTAATCGCTTTAAGGATTCGCTACTTTTTTAAAGAAAAAACACAGAAACTTCAAATTTAACCGTTGTTTTCTGGATGAAATGACAGCTTTTGAATGTCGTCGGGCTACTCCTCGATCCAAATGCGGCAATTTTGATTATTTACATACCCATGGAGATCGAAATGGGCTCCATCGCTGAACAAAATTTAGCTCGAAAACGTCAGCTGTTCTTGGAACTTTTCAAAAGCCTATAAAGCGAAGCGATGTCTCTGTGGAAGGTAGAGCATCTTCAGTCTTTGCACAAGATGTATTCCGTACGCATCCAATTTAGGATCTCGACGTAAAATGCGCCAAGTAGTTCCATACGTCAGTCCGAGTTGCTGCGAACGACACCGCGTCGACTGTCCTCAGGCTTTGTGTACACTCTCGGCTACGGCTGCTGTATTATATTCTTCTGGACGTGGTCTATTTGTGGTTCCTTAAATTTAAGAATCTTTGATACATTTTTATAATTTTCGATCAGAAAAGTGCTTGCAATATTATGAGACGAAATTCTCAGGATCAAATAATCCAAAAAAAATATTAAAAAGTTAACAAAAAAAAAATGATGAGCTTCACCAATTTTTTTTAACTAAAATAATAAATAAATGTATTTTTGCATGTGAAATAATAATTAATTTTAATTACATTATTTTTTAATTCCATTTATTATTTTTTTTTTAATTTATTAATTCTTGTGTTCTCTAAAATATTAAAAAACTAATAATTATCATAAGTAAAAACCCAACCAATGCAATACAAATAATAATAACAACAATATTGCGAGCACATGGCAATACTGGCTAACCAATGCGATAACATACTAACTTGGTAAGGGTTGTAAGTTTAAGCCAAACAACGCGCATGACCCAATGATTATTATTACTCAACTTCAGGCAGAGTCAACCCTCAACGGAGCACAAGCGAATTATTCACTGCCAACTACAAACACACACACTCACATGCACACATGCACATGCTCGTAAGCAATTGCGAGTGTTTGCGAGCGTTTGCGCGAAGGAAATCACTCATGCACGATTAAGTTTGCCTTGTGTGTGCAATGGAGAGGAGGTCACATCCCACATGGGCGCTGATTGGCTGGCGCTGCTCAATGCTGGCAGGCAATTTTGCTGAGAGCAGAGAATCGATTTGCTATGACAGAAGGGAAATTTACTTATGGCTTTTGTGCTAACGGCACTTCCAAGAGGGGAAACACTGCTGTAAAGTTGGCATAAAATTCAAAACGAACTTTTTCTCTCTTTTCCATAACACATTTGTATTTGCATTGTAGTTGTTTGTGTTTTTGTTTTTGTTGGCGGCCACAGCAAGCCGCTTTGGCACTTTTCTATGCAATGACTGCATTGGCGAGCGTTGTGTGGTGAGCGAGTAAGTGAGCGTGAGTGAGTGGTGACTGGTTTGATGATTGCTCGCGAAGGCAGGCAATGCAAGAAGGGGCAGCGGGCGGCAAGACAGCAAAAGGGCGGTAAGCTATTTAAAGGGGATGGGCGAAGACGCAGAAAACAAAAGCAGCAAAAAAACAGTGGATATTGTGGAAAGAAGGCAGACTTTCTCGCCAACTTGGAAACAAAGTGGACGACACTTTCTTTTGAAAAGAAAAAATGGTGGCCTTGTTTTTGTTCGTGCCAACGTCGTGTTGTTCTTGTACAATTGTTATTCGACTTTTTTTGTGGTTGCAAAGGCAGAACATAAATAGCACAGCAATGCTATGCGCATACATAAAGTTTGCCGATAAATATAGGGTGTTTGTATAAGAGAGAGTGTAGGAAAATTTATAAAATAAAAAAAATTTATTAAGAATGTTTATAAAAATTATAAAATATAATTTTGGAGATTTTATAATTTTTGCAATGTGGTGTAGAGTTAGTTCGAAAGTAATTTGGAATTATTGGTTTGGTATAAATTATATAACCAGTTTTCACCAATAAGAAAAAGAGCTAAAGAGTATTAAACCATCACTTCTAACGGTTCATGTGCTCGAATGAGGAAACAAAAAGGATTTCTTAGCGTTTACTTCTTCGAAAATAAAGTCTATAAAACGAGTTTTTTTCATTAGCATTTGCAAGCTTGATATTTATTAGGCTAGGTCAGCCCGGGATTTTCAAACATTCGAAAAAAATATTTTGGCTTGAAGTTTGTGTATTTTACGATCATAAAATTGAGTTGAGTTGCTAAAATACTATCGGAGCACGAAAAGATTTCAAAGCATTTTTTTCAAAACTTTTTCAAGTTGGCGACTATAGAACCGAGGACTATTTACTTGAAATTTTGACTGCAGATTCGCAGTAAAATAATCTAGTACATAGTTTACGAATGATGTTCCTTTATCGATGAAAGTTTTTTAACAAATGGCTTCTAAATTTTTCAAATGAATATGAAAATGTGAATGTGAAAAGAAAATTCAACTTGTCGAAACGTTCTTTCAGTTTATCATTCAGTGAGGCAAATTCCTCTGAAATGGCTTGACCGATCGATTTGACCCACAGCAGTCGGGTCTACGTAACCGGAGCAGACCCGAAGAATTTTGCTGTTACAACAACAACAACGTTCTTAGATTATTTTGTCAGGTGATAATCGAAGGAATCCGATTTTCGATAACAACTTCGAAAAAAACTTATGTACATATGTATATCTTAGGATGACTTGACTTTGATTTGAAACAGTTTTAAATAAAAAAATTTCTCTTACCACCAGACATCTTTTTCCGAAGTCCTCCTGGAGACTAGCCGCGGAATCAATGGTATCCAACATTTTTCCAGATAAATTGCCAATGATTAAAATATATTAGATTCCGTAAATAAAACCTTTGTTTATATATTTATATATTTTTTATATTAAAAGGTTCTCCAAAAAAGTTTAAAAAGTTGCAACCTTTCCTAAAAATATGGATAAAAGATACCATTAATTTGGGAAATGTGAAATTTTGTGTTATTAAAATTTTTTATGCAAGTATTTTTTAAACAGGTGGCAACCCTCGTAAATATTTTTCCAATTGTAAACTGCCTTAAACCGCTTCAGTTTATAATCTGTGTTTATATATTTATGTATCTAACATAAAATTTTCAGGCTATTTTTGAACAGGTGGCAACTCTTATACAAAAAATTCTCAATTGTAAACTGCCTTAAAACGATTAAAATTTTCAGATTATTTTTGAACAGGTGGCAACTCTCTTCGAAAAGTATTTTCAACTAAAAAATTTTCTGAACTTCTTAAGTTTTTAATGTGGTTCTGTAACAATTATTATATTTTTACTGCTTTCATAGAGGTGGCAACTCTCTTTATATTTTATTTAGTCTGCACCAGAGAGCTTCTTGTAAAATTCGGGTGTGACGGATAATTGATACGTGTAACACAATCTCTTTGCGATTGAGGGTTTTTTTGTCTTGCCCACAGCAACTACACTTCAGAATTTCGAAAAAAAGATTAAAACAACCAAATATTTTTCAAACTTATACGGATCACAAGTAAGCAAAGGTCATAAGTAGTAGGAAATTTCATTAAAAAAATCATACATAAACCTTATATGACTTACTTGCTCTTTGACAACAAAAAATTGTATCTAGTATTCTAGGGTCTAACAGTTAGTTAAAAAAAAATTTAAAAAATAAAAACAAAATGGCTGGTTAAATTGAAGTTTTCAGTAACAAAATTCAAATTTCTCTAATTTTTTTTCTATGTCATACCCTACACAACACCCTATCAGTTGACTTTCCGCCTGAACGACGTCGAACGTCAAGTCTACTTAGAAAGCCAAACCAAATATGGCGTTGCCAAGAGTACGAGAAAGTTGGTTTCATCCATTTTCCTTTGTTCATTTTGTTTGACTTGCAGCATTGTTTTTGTTGTCTTGTGCATGCTGGCATTACCAAGTTGCCAGCACCACATCTTTTCTGACTCGATTCTTTTATGGATCAGTTGATGCGTGGAAATATTTATTCTAGCCGTTTGCCTTTGTTTTTACTTTTGCTGTTTTTAATGCGAACAATACAGCCAAACACACACACACATATATACACCTACATACATACATAGCGTGTAGTAGAGGTCTATGGTCGTGAAGAGCTAAGTTTAGCCAAACGTTAAGGGGTTCCAAGAACATTGGCAGTGTTCCCAATGCAACAATTTAAATTTCTAACCAGACAACCATCTATCCAAGAGCACGATTTCAATTGGTTTCTGAAGTGTTTGTTGTGTTGTACGAGTATCTACTGTGTACAACCGTGAGGCGGAGGGGGGTAATATGCTGTTGCTTGGGGACAAAAGCAAAACACTACAAAATCGCATATTTTATTTACACATTCAGATATATACACATACATACTTGAGTTCGTATGTGTGTGTGCAATAGATAATAGTAAACATGTAAGCTTAAAGCTCTTTAATAGAAAAAAATTTGATTTGTAATGAAAGAATATATTTAATGAGTGTATATTGTATATTAATATACTCTGCACAGTCCTACATTTACATATACATACATATGTACATATGAAGATATTTGATAAATTTTTTTTTATACTAATACTAATACTAATATTCCAAAAGCTTAACCCAATTATTAAAAAATAAGTACGGAAGGACTAAGTTCAGGTGCAATCGAAAAAAGCATATGTTGGCAATATTAAAAAAATGTAGTGAAAGGGTTCAACTTTATTGTTCAACGAAAACGTGAAAGGATTATTCAAATTTGGCTTCATATTGACTTATTTTGAAGACCATAGATTAATTTGGTTTTATTACTATATTGACTCTGCGTCAAAGAAAAACGTTGATAGCATAAATAACGGGTGATCCAAGTAGACAAACTTTTTTCGATAACCTTTTTTTGACAGATCACGCGTGAGTTGTGTCAAGCCTGTCATGTTAATTTTGCTCAGAATTCTTTAACATTCCATCATGGAAAGACTTACGCCTGAAACAATCGTTCAACTTAATTGCGAAAATTCACGTTCTGTAAAGAATGAATTTCGCGAGCTCCTCTCAATTTATGGTCAACATAATCTGCGTACTGAGCGCAACAACCCCACCCATCTTGAGACTCAGCATTTCATTTTTGGATAATATTGGACCAAATAGACCACGTCCAGCAAGCCGTGAAGAAAATATAGCAGCCGTAGCTGAGAGCGTACATGAAGACCGTGGAGAGTCGACTTCGGCGCCGTTGCAGCAACTCGGACTTGACGCATTTAACGTCGATATTTTAAATGAAAGCATACAAAATACAGCTTGTGCAGGAACTGAAACCGATCGACTTTTTTAAGCGACACAGCTTCGCTCCATGGGCTCTTGAAAAGTTCCTAGAAGATCCCACGTTTTCGATTCAAATTTTGTTCGTTTAGGACGAAGACCAACCTTCAACCTTAAGAGCTATCATTACATCTGAAAAAACAACGGTTTGGCGTGGTTAGTGTGTCGGTGGAATCAACAGTTTTATATTTCTTTTAAAATGATGCCGATGAGAACATAACCGTCAATTAGCAACTTTATCACGCCATGATAATCGACTATTTGATGCCTGAAATTGAAGCTCGTTATCTTGGCGACATTTGGTTTGAACAAAACAGTGCCACTTCCCACACATTGCAGCAATCAATTGATATGAGAGACAACTTCAGTGAATAGATAATTTCATGGTTTGGGCCGGCCCGTGACCCACCAAGATCGTGTGATATCATACAGTTAGTATTTTCCCTATGGGGAAGAGTAAAGTCTAAGTCTATGCGGACAATCGCTCTTCGATTCAGGCCTGGGAGGAAAACATTACGTGTATCATTTCCCCCAATTACTCAGTGGACTCAACGGATGGACCTATCTGAGACGTAGCCGCGGCCAACATTTGAAAAATGTGATCTTCAAAAAATAAATGACAAAGAATGTTCTTTTGGGTGATAATAAACATTCGCCGTTAAATTTAAAGTTTCTGTGGTTTTTTCCTTTAAAAAGTAGGAACCTTGAAATGGGTCATCCTTTATAAGCGAACATTTTTTCGACTGGTGCTCCTGAAAAATAGGTTTTTTAGGCAATTGTAACCCTTCTGTTGTTACTATCAGATAGAAAATTCAATCTCGCTTTCCAAATATTTGAAAAAATTATCTCGTTTCATAGAATTTGTAGGAAATTGAATCTTCTACAAAAAGGTCCTTCTAATGATTTTTCGTAACAGAGTGTTTGATCGCATGTCAAAGATGGACAACAGAAAAGAAAAAACACATTATATTTTGCAGTTTTTCTTCAATAAAACGAAAAATACCCAGAAAATATTGAATATTGTCCTGTGCTGACAGAATAATAGCCAACCTTGCGCAATTAGGATTCACCTACACCCGTGGCCACGCAAACGTTACCACTCAAAATTTTCAAGTATTGTGCATATTTGACTACTTATAGCGGTATAGAAATTTTTTATTTAGAAATAAGTTAATGATAATCAAAAATATTAAAAACAGAAGCAAAACACATTCAGCTATAGATAAATCAATTGAAAGATAGTGAACTTTACGAAATGAGCTCGAAATGTTAGAGACTGACATGCGATGAAAAATTATATTTTTTATTTTTTTTTATTTATTTAATTTAATTTCATTTACACTATATTTGAAATTAATATTTTATTTAATTTTCTTAAATTGAAATACGAAGTTTAGTAGGTGTATTAATTAGAAACAATAAAATCGGCCGCTTTTGTATAAGCACACAAAACCTAATTTGTGTTTTACTCATTAACGTAATAAATTAAAAAGAAATAAAATTAATTATAAGATAGATAATATAATTTAATTTACTTATGCGTACTAAAAACATGAAAAAAACAAAATTGAAGAAAATGCCGAACGAAACAAAAAGGCCGAAAAAATTTAAGAAAGTATAGTAGTAAGGTTTGCGTGGCCACGAGTGTACATGCTAGGTGGTCCCTTCTGACAAATGAGAGGAAAAAACGTGTGCAAAATTTCAGATCAATATTTCAAAAACTGAACTACAACAAATAAACAAATTTCGGCTCTCCCACTAGAGAATAATCAATATTTTTTGAAAAGCATAAGGCAACTTCGTTACCGACAGTACCAAGTCAAAAATAATTTTAAAATTCACGTCGATGTAATAGTCATAAATTTCAAAGTTACACGATAGTTAAAGAACGGAAAGCAGGTCAGACTCTGCAATGGTAAACACGTGGAGTCCACACAATATCTGGGCATTGAGGCCACCTATGCTAAAGGCGAAAACTTTTATCATGAAATCAATTTTTCACTACCAATGTTTGGCCATGTCTGGAATCACCGTATTATTTGAAACTGATGTGCGTGACGGTGTAGACATATGTATTTGTGCATGAAATCTGGCAATTAATCTTTAAAATATGTAATTTTTTTTTTTTTATAAGTATTCCCCAGGATTTTGTGTCTCAAACTGCCACTTCCGTGCTTCATTGTCTCCTCTGCTTGATGTGTCTTTTAACTTTTCATGAGACCAACGCCAGTAATATGCTTTGCCATTCGGCTAATTAATCGGTTTTAATTTGACCTAACTAGACTAATAACCTACTTCCAATCTCTACAATGCTCCAATGTTTATATACCCTGCTGCATTTTAGTCGTGCTGCAATATTTTTTTTATATAGAAGAGGTTTCTTCTGCTTAATTGCCGCTGTTAGGCTAATACTGTGCAGAGCTTTTCATTTCGTCCCTTCCCTTTTGGGTTTGTTTGTAGCCACTGCAGCTTGATTTGATGTAGTTTTTTTCTTGGTAGTCATAATATGATCCATAGTTTCACAAACACAAAAAATTCTTTACAAGAACTTTGATCGGTCAATTTATGCCAGCTAATTATATAATAAGCAAAATTTTGTGATATAGTATCTAGTCATAGGAAAAGTATTCCATAGAAGTACTTGATTTCGATCATTCAGTTTGTATGGTCGTCAATATACAAGTACAATAGTAAACCGATATCGGCCGTTTCGTCAATGAGTGATTCTTGGTGAGAAAAAGATGGGTGCAATATTCAAATCGATATCTCGAATACTAAGGGACTACTTCGTGTATATACATAGCTTAATCGACTCAGGTCGTCACCCTGATCATTATATACATATGTACATACATACTATAGGAGACTCTGACGCTTCATTTTGGATGTTGTAATTATCGTGTCAAACTTAATATACCCTGTTCAGGGTAAAAAATATGGAAATCGTCGAGCACGACTGCCTTGTAAGCACTGTTTCGATTGCCAAAGAAGCTCAATGTTTTGGTTCCACTTGAGTTAATGCAAGACAGTCTTGAACCTCATTGAAAATGCGGATGGTTTTGTGGATATGAAAAGGTGGTCACACGCGTCAAGCGAAAGCAATCGTGGTCGAACAACGGCGAACTGTGGCTAAGTCAAGAAAATTTTAGCTATGGCCTCGATGCAATTAGAAAGGAATCATGTACTATGAGCTATTTCTCTACGACCAAACTTTTAATTCGGATCTGAACCGTCAACTTTGGACTTTCTTTATGAAAAAATCGCCTAGAAACCGATTGATTTCGCAAATAAAAGAGGGATTGCGTTTCAGTAGAGCAACGACAGCTAACACACATCGATAGTGACCCGGCAGTAGCTCCGAAATTTTAGCTGGGAGTCTATTGCGCATTCCGTATTATTATTGATTAGATCTGCCTCCAAGTGAATACTAATTTTTTCTGTTTTTGGCAAATGATTTTGCTGCTAAAAAATGTGTCAAGAGCAGATTGTGAAATCCACGGTCTTAGTTCTTTAACAGTCACGATGGTTTCCAAGAGAGTGACCTTACAGAACTTGCAACGCACAGCATCTGTCAAAGAAGCCTGACGAAAAAACGTTGATGTATGTATTTAGAAAAAGAGGAAAACGTGCTTATAGTACATATTTTCTCTTTGTTATATTAATAAGTTCAATTTCGAATTTCGAAAATCAAAATTTCGAACTTAGAGGCTAACTTCGAAAAACAAAGAAATAACAATTTTTAATTATTACGCGATTTTTCGAAAAAATTAGTTTGGCTGAATATCCAGAAACAAGTGAATTTTTCCGTTGTGTGCTATATAATCACACATACATACATACACACAGATTTACATGCAAAGTACATCAATAAGTCCCGATAAATTTGCACTTTTTTGCTTACTCAAATAATACTAAATTCATTTGCATCTAAATGATGTCTAAACGGACACACAAACACTTGTAAAGTAGTTGTGCATTTATGCATGAGTATGTGTGTGTTACTATGCAGCGACTTTCACTTTTCTTTGCTTACTCGTAATATTGTACATAATTGACTTAGCGAAACGGGCAAACAGATGGCATGCGATGCCATTCACACAACACGCTCAATCTCGCTCACAAATGCTGGAGCAATAGCAAGCAATGCCATTGATATATCGCAATGTTGACACAAGAGACGCGGCAGAATTCCTCCGATTTTGATTCCTGCCAAACACATACACACATACATATGTATGTGTGTGAGTATAAACATAGCGGGAAGCATTTGAAGAGTTAAGTGTTTGTGTTGCACATGCAGACAATAGCTGCGAACCGACGAACGGCCGGACGGACGGACGGCCAATGCGAGCGCACAGCGCAATCGACAGATTTGTCTGCTGAGTACACTAATTTGCCGGCAATTCAGTGCATATTTACAACACGAACCCAAACACAAACGAAATGACACGCCACGAACATTTTAAACATCTGCGAAATTATTATTATGAACCAATTGCGAGGAGTAAATCTTTCAACGGCCTACACACGTACCAATTCTTTGTAGACACTTCGACGCATTTCTGCGTGTGTATGTGTGTGTGTTTGCCACGTTCGGCCGCTTTTGTGCGGCGATCGAACGGGTGCTCAGCCTGTCGGGGTTCGTAAAATTAGTCTACTCCACATCGCCGGCCTGCTGGGCCAACCAACATAATATGAAGCAGTCAAACTGTCGGTTTATTTAAACACTTGAAAGTTAGCAAAATACGCAACCGCAATGCTGGAGCCCCGGGCGCGTACGTGGTCCAGTGGCTACCCTTTGCTTGTTGGCTTCCTTTCGCTCGCTTTCTTTACTTCTCAGCGCTCTTTTGTCTTGTGTGTATGCTCTTGCAGCAAAGGGATGATCAGCATTACTTTATTATAGTTTGTTACCGATTAAATGATTTCTGTATCCTTGAAAATATTTAAGAACACTTACGTTGGAAATTTATTTTCCTTTTATCGCTACGTCCGATGTTGACAGATTTGTTTGCACGAACTGTGAAGAGAGATGAAGGTGCGCTCGTCAATAAGCAACCTCCCCTACAGCACACAGCACTATCTCGTGCGGAATACATACATACAAACAAAGAGTTGCAGTTGTGAAGAAACCCATAAAATAAAAATCCCCAAAAAAAAAATTACAACAAAAAGATTACAAAAAAATTACAACAACAAAAACTATATAAAAAATTACAACAACAAAAATTACAACAAAAAATACCACAACAAAAAATTTCCAGCAAAAAAATTACAACAAAAAAATACAGCAAAAAAATTACAACAACACGCCAAAATTGCGTGCAAGGACTACCCGCTGTTGTTTCGCCACTTAAAACCAAATTTGCAATCTCGGCTTACCCGCACCTTCCCTCACTTATCGTGCGCTCACCTTCGTGAGCTCATATCCATACATACATACACACATAAACACACTCGTTAAAGTCAGCTCGTAACGCAAACACACATTCTTGTTTTTTAGGCTCACGCACAAGGTGGTCCCACTTCGTTCTGTGGACGACAGAAATTTTTGCCAAGAAAACGTGAAAATTAATTTCCTATTGCCAAACTCCATTCAACCGCAACGCGGTTTTTGTGGCTCTGGTCTCGTTTATTTAATGTTGTTTCCACTCTTTGTTCACCTTTTTTCACCCCTACCGTGTGTTGTTATGAGTATTTTGTATTTTGTCATCATGCCTAAATGAGTTTCGAAGTGATCTGAACCAGAAGTGATGTTCGGCTAGTCCTTTTGTGCTCGACGATCACAAAAGTGTCCATTGTGTCAGTGTCAGTTGGGGTTTTTTTTATTAAAATTTTGTTTTTGTAACGCGCAGAAACTCTTTTTTTGTGGGAAGGATTTTGTCAGTAGCACAATTTGATATTGTCAACAGGATATTTTATTATGAAGGTAATTAACAACAAAAATAGGCGTAATGATATGCTTAGGGATATGTGTATAATTATGTCTAGTTTAAGAATTTAGTAACAAATGCAGCTTGAATTATGAAATTTAAATTTTATTCTACACATTTTGTGGCTTAGGAGCTCATATGTACTTTTGTGTCAAAAAGACACAACCGCAGCGTAAGGGTTAATAAGCATTTAGCATTTCGTGGTTTCAAACCTTTTAAGACAGCCGGTACAGTTGGTATATTTCCCGCTCAACTACAGAACGGTGCAGATCCACTGTCTCATCGAGTTGCTAGTATTTGTAAATCTCGTGTCCATTTAGAGTACACGCCAAGTAGATGGCCGCAGGCCGAAGTTATCTTAATACCGAAACCGTAAAAGGAAAACTACTGCTTGTCAAAATCTTGCGGACCGATCAGCATAACATCCTTTCTACTAAAAAGTATAGAGCGGATCTGCGATGATCTCATCAAACAATAAATTCCGCCAAACCGTTTGGAATTCAGGCAGCATGCGTATGTCGATGGGAAATCAGTTAATACTGCCTTACATGAGGTAGCTGGTATAATCAAATATTTCTTAGAAAGACGAGAGTTCACCGAAGTGGCATTCCTTGACCTAGAAGGTGCATTCAACAATGCTACCCGACTGATTATGTTATCTGTTATCGTTTCATTTTGACATTATTCCGAACCAGTTGACTTGATTAAGTCATGTGCTAACCAATAGTCAAGCAATATACGACGGGCAAGGTATAAAAATTTCTCACTAGATTAATTATAGCACCCCCAAGGAGGCATCCTATCCTCCTTCTGTGAGTCACCTTGATCAACAATTACTACATATCAGCACAGGGAGAACTTCAAGGTTCTCAGCTACGCGGACGACCTCGCTGTCCTCTGTTCAGGGTTGAATTTGAATCGCCTATCCATACATAGAATGCATCTCTGAATTACAACAGCGCGAGGCTGTTTTCTTTCCTTCATTGGGAGTTTTTTTTACGTGGTGGGTTCCAAATCCAGCGCACAACCCTGGGGAGGTATACTTCCTCTTTTTACTTTAGCTTGGTTGAAGACCGGAAGTCTTGAGCTGCTTGAGGCATATGTAAAAAGATCGTTTCTGGTCACTCCCAAGTGAATGGCGCTGAGAGAACTTTAATCACTTGCGTGAACTTCTACACAAGACCCCATCATTCTTCTACAATTCAGTATTTCAGGCAGAAAAAAGTTATTTTGGGATCACGTTGATGGTGTACAGACCAAAATTTCCTATTCTTTGCAAAAGGGAACTTAGCAACATTGTGGAGGTTATCACGGGACACCTACCCTGAAGAAAAGACTCAGATTATTCACAAAGTCCTATAAGTTTTTGAATAATAAATCGGTTACCACACGGGAGCACAATGGGCCTAATGAAGAGGCCTACGTGCGATCGCCATGAGCAACTTGTCCAAATTGCTGCGAACGGCACCGAATCGACTCTCCACGGTCTACGTGTATCATCTCACCCCCGCTGCTATATTTTCTTAACTGCGTGCTGAATGTGATCTAATCGATCAAAGTACCTCTACTTGGACCACCCGTAATTATGCGAATGACACTTCAAGCTGCATTGACAAGTACAAATTGCTCCATCAGCTTTACTTTTCTCTTAGAGAGCATAGATTTCTCCATCTTCTATTGTAAAATCCAATAGTTCTTTGCCAAACAATGTTCACGATGGTGTAAAGACCCATAACAATAAAGGATTTTTTTCTTTTCAGAATAGTGACTCCGCTTCTCCAACTACACAGTGCGCCATTTTGTTTCTCTTTATACTTCTAGTCCGGTCCACATGAGATTACCTTGAGTGCAACTTAGCCATCACCAAAAAGTGATTGTAGTTTGATCTCGGTACACGAATTACTCGTAATATGGAAAACATCTGTATCAAAACCCTCGGTAACTTCGCTACAGTGTGGTTATTAGAAACTATCACCGTTTCTTTAATGGAAATGGTCAGTAACAGATTTTTAATGATGACCATTTTTTCGAGATAATATCATGTCAATTTAAAATCGAGTTGAATATTAATAAAAAAAAGTTGAAAAAGGTCGCCCATCGAAAAGGTTTGTTATTGAATAGCAACAGGTCAAGACATTTATCATTTATTTGATTAATTTCTTTTATCAAAAATGTGACTCCAATATCAACAGAAGAAGCACAGGAAGTTTCCCCTGCATTGATAAGACAGATTTTTGTTAAGTTTACGCTAACTTCCGAAGAGTAAAAACTAACTTTCAACAAAATTGCTTTAGAGTGTCCCAAAAATTAATTGGAGATATTTAATTGCAAAGTGAATGGAAAATATGTAGAAATCTGTAATTACCTGCAATTTCCACATATTTTTCCCAACTTGTTGCAAGGGCTTATTCATGTGCATACATACTACCATATAATAATTTTCCTACATATAAATATATGCAGTATTAACATGCAAATAAATATTGAAACTCACCGTTACAATATTCACCTTATTGTTTATTCATATGACAAAGTAGTTATCAAACAGAACTTTACCCACTCATATTGACCGTTTATTGCCACCTTTATTGCTGCGAAGCTTATAATAAACGGTTAAACGACTTTCAGGTGGCAAATCCAAATATGTTATTAAACATGATATGTTAATTGTAGGCAATTCGAATTAATTAAATTATGCTGTTTTATGCTGAAACAAAAATAAGTATTCTCATTAAAATAGTTGCCATGCAAAATAACGAAAGACTTATTAGTTTATATGGTCTATGGGCCATATGGTAGTTTCAATAACTGAATTCGGTGTTTTCGAAACTTCAAAAATAACTCTACTGGACGGCCATCAAATATAATAGCATGTGTTGGGGATAAAAACAGTTATCTTACATCATTATACCTTGGGATGCCATGAAAATTGCTAAGCAAATATATATTACGGGTTTTGAGTCTATAAGCCAAAGCAACAATTTTTTTTTATAACGGCCATTAGTGCTCACATAATGATCTTCGCTCGAATATGGGCATCAGTTATTTCGAGAGTTTTATCTTGAAATGGGAGATAAACCTACGTATTCCTTTTAAATAAGATTAAGGTTATTTTACGGGATAAATATTTCCCTATTGGTGTTTGGAAAAGCTATCGGGGTGCGATATAGTCCAACAGCCATCGATTACAAGGAATTTATAAACAGTAGGACTCTTTACATGAATGTTATTGGTTCATGATGATGTTGTTGAGTCAATTCTTTGCAGTAATTTGGTTTACGCCCTGGTTGTTCCTGAAATATTCTTAATGATTTATCATTCAAATTTACCGAAACTGTTAGGTAGAAGCCAAATTTGTAATGGGACAATACGATTCAATAGACTATAAGTGCCATATCTATGACGCTTGTATTCAAGTGCTCTTTATGATATAGTTTTGACACAGTTCGAAAAAAAAAATACGGCTGGGTTTAGTCCTTCCAATGCTAGGGCTGCGAATAATAACACAAGAACTAAAATTTCAATCAAGAGTGTTGTTAGAAACCAAACACTCTGAGTTCAATCATCAGAAGTTTGAAAAATATCCTTTTTCAAAAATTTTGAATTTTCTCGAAAATCGTCATTATAGTTTGCGAGAGATAACCCAAATAATGGACATGTCTCATGAGACCGCTCGTCATATTTTGGTTGATGTTTTGGGTATGCGGAAAGTCGCAGCGCAATTGGTGCCAAAAGATTTTGCACCACGATAATGCACCAGCGCACAAAGCCAACAATGTGAACGAGTTTTTGGACAAAAATTCAACAAGTATTATCGAACAACCGCCGTACTCTGCAGATATGGCCCCGCGTGACTTTTTCCTGTTTCCAAAACTCATATTACCACTTCGTGGAACCCGTTTTGAGAGCATTGAAGACATCAAAACTAATTCGCAGCGAGAACTGAAGGCCATCCCGGTCGGTATAAAGGATGATCCATTTTGAGGTTCCCTACTTTATTATAGAAAAAACATAGAAACTTCAAATTTATTAGGGAAAGTATACTTTCATTCAAAAAAACATTCTATGGCTTATGTATTTTTTGAAGATTATCTCTTTTACATGTTGACCGCGCCTACGCCTCAGATGATCCATCCGTTGAATCCAATTTTCGATTCTCGTTCGAGCATTTCGACTGGTGACTGGCGAATGACACGAGTGATGTCCTGCTCCAAAGACTGAATCGAAGCGATGTCATCCGCATAGACCTAAGACGTTACATATCCCCACAGGAAAAAGCCTGTCGCTGCGAAATTATCTGCTCACCGAAGTGTTCTCTCAATAAATCCATTGATCGATGCGATGTTGCCAAGATCACCAGCTTCAATTAAGGCATCAAATAGTCGGTTATAATGACGCGATAACAGTAGCCATTGACGGTTACATTCTCACCGTTATAATTTTTTAATAAATGTTAACCGCTGATTGCACCGGCTCATAAACTACACCAAACTGTTGTATTTTGGATGAAACGGCAGCTCGTGAATCTCTTCAGGTTGCTTTTCGTCCCAAATGCGGCAATTTCGCTTATTTATAGTATTTACATACATATGGTACATTGGGCCACAAATGCGCCTCATCTTTGAAAAAAAGTTTGCTCGAAAACGTCGGATCGGGAAGATCGAGCGGTTTCAATTCTTGCACAAGCTGTATTTTGTAAGCTATCAGTTTAAGATCTCGACGTAAAATGCGCCAAGCATTTTCGGCGCCGAATCGACTCTCTACCGTCTTCGTGTACACTCTTAGCTACGACTGCCATATTTTCTTCACTTCGTGCTGAACGTGGTCTATTCGATCGAATATTATCCAATAATGAATGCTGGATCTCAAGATGGGTGATGGTGTTGCGAATAGTATGCTCAGTAGGCCGATTATATTGGCCATAAGAGGAGCGAAAAGCGCGAAACACATTCCTTACAGAACGGGAATTTTCGTAATAAAGTTAAACGAGTTCCAAACCTTGTTCAATCGTAAGTCTTTCCATGATTAAATGTCAAACAATACTGAATAAAAATGGCATGACAGCTTTCAACGATTTACGAGTAATCTGTCAAAAAAATGCTTTGAAAAAGTACCTTTTCTTCAATCTCCCGTTATTTACGCCTTAACCTTTGAGAAATCGATTTGAAAATTTTTATACGTGCCTTAATCTTCATGAAGCTGCTCATTTGTCGGAACCGCCAATACCGGACCATCATAATATATAGTTGTTGTGCAAACTGAAAGAACAAAATCAAGCTCTTGCATGGAAACGTTTTCATTTATTTAGCTTCGGTCCAGTTAAACACCAGAAATATTTTCCATATACTCGTAGCATTATAACATTGGAGCCTTAGAAGAGTATCATTACATAGAAATATACCGTGTACCAGTATTTATGGTATACATACACACATATTCATATCTACCAATATATTGATTTGCGATTTTATTTTTTCGTTTAGCTTTTGACTTTTGTGCTCATTCAATCATTTCGGTTGAAAACCCACAGATTGCACGCACATCACTCACAATTATTAACCGCAAAATTCATTTGGTCAGAATTTTTACACATGGATTCAAATTGTTCAAACGATTGAATGCAATGAGCTATATAAACGACCATTGAACATTTTCGAACGGTTGCGTATTAGAAACTCTGCAGACGTTAGACACACTTGCCTGCAGTCATATGCAAACACACACACACACGTGCATACAATCGCAAACGCAAACACATTTGTATATTTTAGGAAGAGAGTCGGCAGATAGGGGAGTGGAGTGGGGGAAAGGGCGCTGCGATATTGATCGTGTAAGTGGAGTGTTATGACCACGATGCCATCCATGGATTCAAAGTGAAAAGTGTCGACAGCCAAAAGCGTCGAATGAAAAATAGCCGAGCAGAAAATGGATGATGAATGCGCAAAATGGCGGCAACAGCGGAAATGGCGAGGAATTCTACTCGCACTTTGTGTGCCTAACACAAGCAGTAACAAAAAAAAAAAAATTACCGAAAAAATGTAAAACAAATGAAAGGGGAGCAATAGAAAAAATGACCCGAACGAAATTGAAAAATGTTGGAAAATAGCAGTTTTGTTGAGCTAGAAAAAAGTTGTATGTGCATTTGAAAAATAGAAAAAATTTGAAAACTTACACTGTCGGCTGTATTTAAAAGCACTCGCCTGCGCACGTCAGTGCCACAATATTTACGAGTGCAATGGTGCAGCACGCTGCAGGCTAAAGTTACGGGCACATGAGCTTTAAAGCCTTGCGGCTTTGAAATATTTTTTTGGTATGTTTTGGATGTTCAGAATCTCACAGAATCATGAAACAGTGGAAAAAACATTGTTTGGGAATCTTCTTTTTAGAGTTCAGTCTGTAAATAAAACTAGGGAATCATTATTGATATTCCAGGAACTCCCGGGGTATGTGAAATTACCCAAATTCTACTTAAAAGTGTTTCAATATCTGCCTGACTGCCACTTCCCCTCTTTGTATTCGAATACCGTTTAGTCCTTGCACTGTTTTCGTTTTTGTTTCAGATGTTAACTTGTCAAAGCCTCTTCCTCACTCTTCTCACTTTCCTGAAGAGTTATAACTTTGAAATACATCGACATTGCAAAACTAGGGCAGCTCTGACTGAAGTGCTGGTTAGGATAACAAGAAGAATTGTCGTATCTGAGAACACGAAAAAACTGCGCATTGTGTTAGAGAAGAGAATTATTCAATAGAGATTCTCATTTTATCATAGATTCCTGAACGTTTTCGTCATTGACGCCATGAAACGTCGATGATAAGGTCTATAAAGTCTGATAAGTTCTCGTTCAATGGCGAGGAGTTAGTTGCTCGCAGCCGTGTATGTCTCCGAAAGTCTCAGTCTAACGAAGAGGAGTTCATTGAAAGAGTGTTGATAGCCAACCCTTTTAACATCAGTTATAAAATGCTGAAAGTCTATTATAGGATAAAAATCCGGGTCCGTTGCAGATTCCGTTGAACTGAACCGACTGTCGCCGCCTTCCCAACGCTCTGCAATTTAGACCTTTCGTAAAGCTCAGCAGAGTAACTGGTTACTTCTAGAAGCCCATAAGACTCTTAAACGTTTCCGAAAAGTTTCGTACTTGAGTATCCCTTATACCGGATATAACTGCGTCAGCGTTGTCTACGCCTATAAAGGTCAAGAAGTATCCTTTATCGCTTAGTCTCTGCTGAAAACGTAGTCCCACCACTCACTTCGGCTTTTTTTATCTCGTCCTTCACTATTATAGCTAAATAGGTTTAAGAAAAATGCTGTCCAATATATTTATTGAGGAAGCTAGCAATATATTTTCGGATCAAATTTGATCCGGACGAAACATTTTTAAGTAGTTTAATATAAATCTTGATCGACTTCAATGAAATAACTTTTTGAGCCAATTCAAAACATGCCAATACTTAATCCAATTTTCCATATCCTCCTAACCTCCACTGGGATGGTCTTCAGTGCTTTAAGGTAATAACTTTTAATAGCTTGTATTTTTCGAAGCGGATTTTTCGGATTTGAGTACAATCAAGTCAAAGCAGCCAAATCTGGCCAATGCCGTGTCGGAGCGATGGCTTTCATTTCGAGTTTGCTCAAAAAGTCAGTCATATTCATACTATAATGTAAAGTACCATTCTTTATTGACCCTTTGATATGAATTCATGGTGAACCAGCCCACAGTTATCCAAGAAAACGTTAACTATCACCATGACTTTTGATCGACTGTGATGTGTTTTTTTTTTTCGTTTTCGGTTTCGATGGAGCACCATTGTCATAAATTGTCTGACAGTTTCGACGTCAAATTCATAAATCCACGCCTCGTTACTACTAATGATGCGTTTAATGACTGAAATGATGAATATTTCACATATTTTGGTACGAGCCTAGCATTGACACGTTTCATATCCGAAACTTTAACAAAAATGTGTTGAGTCGATCCATGAGAACTCCTAAGATCCTTTGCTATCTCATTGATACCAACGCATCGATCCATAACACAACGATTTTAAGCAGTGTTCTTTATCTTACTACTACTACTGTCATTAAAAGTGTTGGCGGACGACTCTCATGAGGCAAGTTGTTGACGGCTTTACATCTTCACTGAATGTGTGTCCCGCTCGAATACTTGTTTTCGTGATAATTTAGACTACCCATAACACTTCGGCAGCATTTTCAACGGTGACTCCATTGAAGGCATGTTGTTCCTTTTTTCATGGTAAAAATCACCAGTGAAGCTTTTCGACCCTCGGAATCGATCAAATTTTATCAGTTAAACCAGCTCCAACTGAAAACATTGGAATTAGAGTTCGAGTGGTTAACCATTCGACACAAAATCGGCTTTGTTGAGAAATCTAAAATATTTTTTTATTAGAAAAAATATACTTATGTAAATATGATAGAAATATTTTTAGACCCGTAATAAAATAAGTTACCGGATATGCGGATATTAATTGTAATCGAGTAGTCAACGATACTTAGCTAATCGAGAATTTCATTAACCGATTAGACCTAAGTACTTATGGATGTTTCTAAGTGGATTCAAATACTATCAAAATCTATCTATATCTATATAGGCATCTAGCATGGTGTTTAAAAAGGGAGACTCCTCACTAAGTATGCAATATATATGAAACCACATAAGCTAAGCTTTTTGGTAAATCGAACTGCAGCTTACAACCCCATATATTTATACCATGTACATACATACATACATACATGTGTATACAGTTAAGTACCTATATATTTCAGCATTTGGAACTAAGCAAACCAAACTATCTAAATATCCGACTTTCATCTGTATTGACAAAGCTTTATGTATTTGTATGTATATGTACGCATATGTAAATATATACATACATATACATATGTCCGTCCGTATGTCCATCCGTGGTATCGTATCCGCTTAACTGTTGTTTTTATGTGCTGCAGACAAATATTTGCTTTCCTACAATAGTCATAAATACCAAAAGCTACATAGCCGGAATATTTAGACCAGCTGAATGGGCAGCTTTAGCTTTGCCCAGCTCAGCATTGTTGAACTCTGCTTTGCAAATACGAAGCACGAAATCAAGGATATGCTCATGCCACTACAACTGCAACTACAATTACAACGACAACTACAACGATGAGACCGTACAATTTTCCACAGGATTGAATTGAACCAGAAAATGATAAAAATTAACAACAACAACTGCAAAACAGCAAGGAAAAAAAAACAACGAAATAGAAATAAAATAAAACAAGTAAGGTAGCGCTTAGTTCGGCCATAACCGGAAATTTCACGCTCTTGCAACTTGTAAGGATTAAGGCCAGAGTAGTACATACTTTCAGGTACATAAGGCTTGTTAGTTATATTGGGTCCAGGGTGAAATTTCACCCGATTTTATGCATTCTAACATCAAAAATGCACCGTTATAACAATAAGAAGCTCTCTCAATTTTATTAAGATAACTTACATATGCGGTATAAAGTCAACCGGAAGTAACGGATTTTTTAAAAAAAGAGGTTTGTGATATCAAGGAAATTCTTTATTCCTGTGAAAGTGCATTCGATCTCATTATAACTAAACTCGATTTATACTGGCCACCACAGGCAATCGATTGTGATATTCGCTATGTGGCTTGTGGTGCCATCCTGTTGGACCCACATATTGTACAAGTTCATATTATCCAATTATAAAAATATTCGTCGGTCTTGATCACCACAGAAGAAGTATCATGCCACCGAGCCATAAATCGCACGAAACCGTGATTTTTTCGGGATGTAATGGCGACTCATGGAGGACGTGTGGATTGCTGGCTGACCCATAAAGCATATTTTGCTTATTGACGAAGCCATTGAGCCAGAACTGACCCTCATCGCTAAAGATTATTTTTCGATGGAAATCCGGATCATTTTCTGGTGGTCAAACGGCTTCGGTTACTGCGTCAATATGATCTTGTTAGGATGTGGGCCAAGAACCTTTCACAAAATTCGCCACAACGACGTCACAGAGATGCCCAAAGCTTGAGAACGACGTGTTAGAGACTGATTAGGGTCTTCCTCAGTTGATGCGCTAGCGGCAGCAAAATTCTCAACACTACAAGCACTTCTCAGTGGCACGGGAATATTTTGTACTGTGCCTGTGGGTTAAGTAGAGGTCACTGACTGCGAATTTTGGTAGCAAATTTTAATAATTTCGACTCGTTGTGGGATCGTGTGTAGTTCCATGATGAAATGGCAAACCTCACAGAAAAGAAATGTCAAAAGATTGGGAAAAATATTGCGTCGTTTGCTGTCGCTAACATAACCCTATATCTATCTCGCTTAGTTTTAGCTATTACGTACAACCGTTAGGTGAACAAAACTTTTATACCCAGAAGCAACATATTGCAAGTGTATAAAAATAGATGATAGTGTACATTCTGCGGAATATGCGCATAGTAATAAAATAAGCAAGCCAGCGAGCAGGCAAAAAATCGGTGAGTGGACAAAAGTGAAGCGCCTCGGTCGAATAACATGAAATCGCACGAAATGGGCGAAAGGCAAAACCCCAGAAGCGAAAAATAATAAGAATAAAAAATGAAAATGGCAAATATGAAGGAAAAATGGGAAATACTGCGCTTTGGTTAAAATAAACGAAATTCAGTAGAAGTCGCGCAATGCGAGCAACCCGGCCAATTCACCGACCAACCAAGCAACCATACAGCAATGTGACGGACGGACAAATGTGGTGTAATAGGACGAAAGTGGAATACATTCTACATAAATAAAATGCGACAACCAATGGGGCAACTAGCGGGTAATAACGCCGGAAAGGGCTGCCATTCGAAGTCGCAGTTGATGTCGCCTCGAACTTTGCCGACTGCAATCACGAACAACATACATTTATAAGGAAAATGCTGCATGGCGCTATTCAAAGTAAAACCACCATATTTTAGCAGTTAATATTTTATGAGAATACTATATATCAAAGGATATATGTAATTATAGTACTTAGTCAGATATTACTGTTTTTAAAGGATAATATTAGACATTAGTAAGCCTTGGTGCTCTCTTGAGCCACGTTCAAAGCTTGTACTTAAAATGAAACTTACTGAAAAAATAAGCTATTCAAATAAGGCGGGGAAGAACCGATAAGGAACATGCATCAGATTCTTTGTAGAATATAATTATGGTCAGACGATTAAAATTTAAGTGAGCTCTGCCCTATCCACAAAACGGGAGATCTCACAATCTGGACCAATTATGGGATAAGCCTCCTCAACATCGCATATGGTATAAGGTTTTATCGAGCGTATTGCGAGAAAGATTAAAGAACACCGTCAACAAACTGATTGGACCTTATCAGTGTGGCTTTAGGACTGGAAAATCCACAACTGACCAGATATTCACCATGCAAATTTTGAAACAGGCCTATGAAATGAGGATCCACACACACCACCTCTTCGTCGATTTCAAAGCTGCTTTTTGACAGCGGCATAACGCTATGTAATCTGACGTTGAGCAACACCAAAAGCTCCGTCAGGATCAGAAAGGACCTCTCCAAGTCGTTCGATACCAAACGAAGTTTCAGACAAGGCGACTCCCTATCGTGCGACTTCTTCAATCTACTAGAGAATATAGGCGAATGTTGAGGATTTCGAGAGAAATATTCCGACGATGAGCTCCTTGATGTTGCTGGAGAAACAAAATTTTTCGCTGTGTTAGAGTGAAGTAGTAGAAAAGTCGGGCCATTTTCCGATCTTGAATACCTTTCTCATTAAGCCGTTAATTCAAGTATTTATATTGAATTGGATGAATCTCTAGAGAGACATGCTTCCTGAACAGGATAAGGTAGGCTAAGTTTGACTTGTAGTTTGTAACACCTAGAAGAAGCATGATGAGCTGAGCCGATTTAGCCATGTCGCGAACTTCTCTCTCAGTTTTTGAAATATTCTTCCGAAACTTTGACCTTTGTCATCGAAATAGCGTACAGCTGTTATACAAACTGACGGCTCCATATCACGATCTTGAACTTTTTTAATTTGACAAGCCATCTTCACTAAAATTGACATGGACTATTGTTCAAGACAGCGCTACCATCTTCGAACAATTAGTGCAGGCCGGATCGCTGTTACAGCTTCGGCTCAGCCGAAAGTAACGGGTTTTCTTGTTCTACCTTGCCTTGTTGTGAAGAGATGCACGAATCTCAAAGGTAAAAAAAAGTTCAACAACCACATTTCTGACCCCCTCACACGATATGTCAAAATGCAAAAACAAACACAGCTACATACTTATCAATATCTCATACCTTCATTTCACTTTGAAAATAAAAAATTTAGACGCTATTTTCCGCATTACAACTTCAAGTAAATAAAAATGTGAAAATAAAAAACTGAAAACAGGATCTTCGCATCGACAGATATATCACTTGAAACATCATGTGGAACTTGAAAACTGTGCTCACGTGCCGTTGCAGGATTAGCACGCTGCACAATCAAAATACCTATCAACAAACAAGCGGCACACCCTCCGCTCATACACAAACACACGCACGCATACAATCAGCCAATCAAATGAAGGCAACGCGCACTTGAAGCGAAGAAACTGACTACACACTCGACAAAGAGCCACCAGCAAAAAGTACCAGTACCAAGACTTATGATGGACGTTTCGTTGGTTACACGCCACTCACCGACTCAACCACTCGCCGGCACTCACCCGCTTCACTTGTCGCGGACACTTTGACTTACCGCTCACTGCACTCGAAAGCACATAAATAAATATCGCTTTCGGCCAATTTTCTGCTGATTCGAATGCGAATCTCGACTTGCCGCCCCTCGTCCGCTTTTTTGCGATGCTAATCTGAGACCAAACGCTACAAAATATTTAACAATTAAGTTGCGCCACGCGGCGGCCTGTTGCCGACTAAATGCTGTGGTGCCATGTGACAAACAGTCGAAGCGTTATCGCCTACTTTTGATCACATGTCATCATTTGTTTGTTTACACTGACGAGTGTATAAATAGCCGAGGGTAAAAAACCAGAGCTAAGTGGACGTATCGAAGTAACGGCGTTCGAATGCGATCTTGATATACATGAACAGCGCGCATGTGTGTATGTGTGTGTGTGTGACCATGTTTATCCTTAGTAAAAATCTTTGGAACGCCTAAAATAGCAAACGAGATATTGATTCCCACAATGGAGAAGTGTTTAGAGAGCGAGAGTGAAATGTTCTCACCTAAATCCATGTGCTAAGTGTGCTCCTAATTGTGCGATTTCAATAAAAGTCAAGTGTGTGAGATATTGATATGGATGCTGATAAGTATATAATTGTTTGAGAACAGTTTAGAATGTGTTGCCACCGGACACTGACCATTTAGTATCCCCATCATGTTCCTGAAGTCTTCTTCATCGAGTGCCAATAGGAATTTTATGTACTTCTTATCGTATAATATCTTAGTCTATAACATTGCGGGATTGTAAAACCATATATGTAGTACACTTCAGGTTAGATTAGATTATACTGGCCGGCTATCACGCCATACATAGACCTACTGCTTTTTAGAAATGTCAGATGGAGGTTCCGTTGTCAGTGAAGTATTAGTCCCACAGGACGTCAATGCATTTTGCAATCTTTAAGAGCGACTTGATATCTACGTTTGATACTTCGTCTAGTCCCTTGAACGCCAAGCCTCTTAGATATTTAAGACGAGTTCAAGATAGTAATAGAGACAAGCATAGAAGATATTCCAGCTTCTCTTTCCTGCAAACTTATCTTCACTTTATGCATCTATCGTTAACACTTGTGCCCATTCGGCTCGCATGTTATGCCAATAGGTTGTGACCTGTCAAGAGGCCAACAGTCCGGCAGTCCTTTCAAGACCGTGTGAGTAAGAAGCAACCGAGTTTTCGGAACGAGCTCTTGGACATGATCTTGGTGATCCTGCATGTATTTAAGGCATTCCAACTCGCCCTGATCTGACTGACAGTCCTTTCGGAATCTTCGTTTGTATATCGTTTTCAGTTTCGTTTCCCGGAACTCCCTTGTGCCTGAAACCCTTTATATATGCAGACGCTTTCAGGCAGACGCTACATCTACTGCTTCCCTTCTTCCAAAGACATATTTTCACGTATATATTTATCTTTTTATCCTGTTTACTGCGTTGTTAGCTATCTCAGCCGCTTTCCTAACTGTCCACCGCATCCTTTCCATACAGCTTCTGCAGATGGCTTCTGGTAGGACGTCCAGATTTACTGTGTGGACGCCAATAGAGCAATTCCCTGTTTAAAGCCCCACAACTGGACATAGGCTAGCCTTACTGTGATCATACTGTGTAGATCACTAGATCTCTTGCGATCGATCTTGGACCAAAAGGCCTTTTGTGACAGCGCATGTACCGATTGTGGCCAAACTAGCGCTAAGCCCAGCTATCTAATAGAAGATACAGGGGCACCTACTAGCTCCCATTCTACCGATAGTGGTTCTAAGGTGCCTTTTCTTGCTGCTTATCAGCTTTACAGTTTCCGGCGATTCCAAACACCCATACCAGTCTTCTGACAAAAACATTTGATACTATTGATAGCGAGGTTAGACAATATTTGACCAGCCCTGAACGCACTGTTATTGAGTTAGTGATTATCGCCGCTCTACTATCTGAGTGGATGCACTTCGGAGCAATAAATCTACTGCTACCTTTATGGCTGCAGCCTCGGCCTGGAAAACACTTCAATAGTCAGAAAGTGTGAAGTTGATAGAGAACTCCTCTCGGGTATATGGGCAGAGAAAGAGCCGTCAGAGTTCGGTTTGGCTACTCCATGATCCAAATGATTCGGTAGGAAGTCAAAGTAAGACAAGATCTTTTAGGAATCCAAATTCTCTAAGTCTGATAGGAACTTTCGCAGCCATACACCTTCCAACGATGTCTACGGGCAATATGTACAAGATGGCGTTAAGTGTCATAGTTGGAGTTGACTCTAGTGCATCACAAATGCTAATGAGCGCCGATCGTAGAACGTTCTCGAGTTTCTTTGCAAGTGTGGTCTTTTCTACACCCCTCTTCCACATAAAGACTCCATAGAACATAAGGCCATTATGGTCTCATAGAGCCAGAGGACTACTTTTGGTGAGAGATCCCACCTTTTGTCAATGGCACTTCTACAGCAGTACAAAGCAATTGATGCCTTTTTGCTCTCTCTTCGATATTCAGAAGGCAGCTCGTCGCTTACTAAGAATTTTGACAACCTTAGCTACACACACTGCAGTTTTCAGAATCTCACACACTTGAAGTAAATTTTGTTTATTCACATGTAATCGTTTATTTAGATTAGCAACTGTCTATAACGGTATAAACAAAATAAGTATGCTTACGACTTCCACCATTTCGTTGAACGGAAAACGGAAACGTTGCGGTTTGACGCTAACGCACGAAACTCGTACTTTTCTGTTTCGTTTGACAAACATCCTTTCGGAAAGTTTTCTTTTCATGCAAAACTTTGAAAAGAAAAACACTTTAAGACAATGAGCTTGCGTTTGCGGTGAAGCGTCTACAAGCGGATATAAACATACATACACTTTCTCATATGTGGGAAGCCACGTATGCGAGTTGAAAAAAAGAAAAATTTTCGTTTGGCAGTCTGCGCTCGGCTGCGGCTTACACTCGAGTTTACTTAACACTTCCTTTTCCGGTTAAAAGCTGTCAGTGAAATATTTTTTTGCTGTCGCTGTCTAACTTGTACTTTGTTTCCTCTATATGGTGCTATGGCACTTGATTTTTTGAGTTTTTCGGTTATTTTTTCGCTGTCTCTGGATTGTTTTATTTTTTTAAGCATTTCTTTCAAAGACAAGTAAAATTTTAACTTCGCGAGTTCAGTCATTTACCATTTTGTATATTGTCCTGAAAAGAAAGCAGCAAAGTTCAAAAGTTTTCACTCATTTGCGTCGATTTATAGCTTGCTTTCTTCAATTCACCAAACCTTGGAGATTGACGAAACGAATGAACAATGACTTTTAGTTTTTTTAAATGAGGTGTCAACATACTCTCTCTTTCGTGTTTCATTGAGTTCAACTAGAAAGCTTTCTCTTTATTTCATGTAACTTTTGTGACATGAGAGCAGAGTTTGAACAAAGCGATGAGAAAATAGGCGAACAACGCCACTCTAATCGTAGCTTCAAACTTTTTATTACAATCATTAAGACTTTCTTTTCAGTCTGAGTATTGAATTTTAGTCTGAAGAACCAATGTTTGTTAAGCACTCTTATCTTGTGGTGACGGGTGATCATTATTTGAAATACCCGTTTAAATAATAAGCTCACCTATCATCCATGTTAGTATTCTCATTCTGAGAACTGAGCTAATAATAGGTATCTTAATTGAAAAGGTTTGAAGTGCGAATATTTAAATCTGGTCAGCACAATACATGCTTTCAAAACACTCTCCAATTACTCTGCTTCCATGAGAATTATTGTCAGTTTCATCAGTCCCTCTTTCCAACTTTAAATATATAAGGTCCTCCTTTCACGCTTCTCCCAATATAATTAAAAACGTTTGTCACCGAAGAACAATGAATACTTATAAAGGGTGATCCATTACTTTTTTTTAAAGAAAAAACACAAAAAACACAAAAACCCCAAATTTATTGGGGAACGTTTATTATCAGTCGAAAGATCATTCTTTGGCATTTATTTTTCAAGGATCATCTCTTTCAAATGTTAGCCCCGGCTACGCCTGAGATGTGTTGAGTCCGATTTTGGATGGCTCGTTCCATAATTTCGGCTGGTAACTGGCGAATGACACACGTGATGTTTTGCTGCAAGGCCTGAATCGAAGCGAGATTGTCCGAATAGATTTTAGACATTACATATCCACCCAGGAAAGAGTCTAACGGCTGATTCTAAGACTGAAGTGTTCTCCGAATACATCCATTGATTAATACAATGTGTGGCAAGTAACGCCGTCTTGTTGAAACCACATGTCCCCGAGATCACAAGCTTCAAGTTCAGGCATCAAATAGTCGATTATCAGGCGCGATAACGGTCGCCATGGACGATTACGTTCTCATGGCCATCATTTTTGAAGAAATATGTACTGATGATTCCACCGGTCCTGTGGTTTAGCAGCTCTTGAATCTCTTCAGGTTTCTCTTTTTTCCAAATGCGGCAATTTTGCGCAATTGGTCGAATATTATTCAATAATGAATGTTGAGTCATAAGATGGAGGATGATGTTGCGAATAGTACGCTCACCCGTTATCTGTCGAGAAAAGGCTATTAAAAAATTATCAAATTTTTACCTTAGGGATTCTGTTTCTGGGAATTTTTTAATTAGGTGCTTATTAGCTTGAAATTTTATGTTTTCAGTTTACATTTTTGAAGACATCTAAAGGTTTTAGGAGATGAAGGTCGTGAGGTCATCAAAAACTAGCCTTCTGCGAGTCGTCCATCCAACGCTGTTAATGACGATAACAACGAAAAAGATAAAGAAAAAGTGCTTCAAAATCGTCGGATTGGTACCAGAGCATTACACATTCTGGTTAATGTTTTGGGTATGCTAGACTCGTAATAAAAGATCTTATATTATTATATTATATGCCATAGAAGCAAACGATCAAGAAATTCATCGTAAACTCTCGTGTTTATCTTTTTAAAATTGTTAAAAAGATAATGCGTCGTCACATTCAGACATTATTGTGTCTGACTTTTCGGACAAACACGAAGCGAGAGTAATCGCTCAGCCACCGTATTTGCCAGATTTGGCTCCCTGTGAATATTTTCTGTTTTTGAAATATTTAAATTATCTTTGGGGAGCGTGCCATGAGTCTATTGAAGCCGCTAGGCTTATAAAACATTTATGGAAAATTGGATTAAGCATTGGCATGCTTGTTTTGGTTACAGTCTGTGCTTCTCTGTCCAATTGGTGAAAGCATTGCCTCTCCATAGAGACAGAATTGGCATCATTGCATAATCGAACCAAGAAAGATAGGAAAATTAGTTGTTTTAATTAAAATACGTGACTCTGAACCTTATGAAGTAGTATTTCGTAGTCCTAAATGATTTTCTCATATATACATATTCAACATATTTCAATTATAATTATTAATTAACGAATCTCACAACTCTTCGAAAAACACAATTCGGTTCGATCTGCTCGGCACGCATGACAAAATAGTTATTTGAAACAATAGCTATATGTATGTACTTATGTGTGTATATAAGATTTTCATTTACAGGTCACATCATTCGCAAAGTAACACTGGACCTTTCTGTAGTATATTATAAATTATTTAATAAAGACAAACTTCTTTGTATATATGTATATTCATAAAGACAGTATGTAGGTATGTATGTATGTATTTTGTGCGTACGTCACCATAAATGAATTACTTCTCACCACAAAAGTGCCATTAGACGCTAAGTAACCGCCGGCGCACGGTAAATTCGGTAAATTGGTGAAAGGCCAAGCGCCAGTTAGTCACGTGTCAAATAAAATGTCAACAAAGAAATTGAGTTATTTATGTGTCAGACCATTTTCCATGTCATTAAGAGCCGCTATTTAAGATAAACACGGCCGAAAAACTGCACAGAGTTGCAACAATGCAGAGCCATGCACACACAAATACACCCTCACAGGGGCATAAAGATGTCATGCATGCGCTAAATACAAATAAATGTGAAAGAGCTGGATGCTGGATTGCTGTTGCTGTAATCTCTGGATTACTTAAGTCATATTTTCAAATGAGAAATTATGCATACTTCGCATGTGTGGCTTAAATGCCGCTTATTACATGGAGGTCTTGAGATTTTTATATCCTGAATACGGAGTATAAAGTTTGTGGTGAAGTTTGTAACACCCAGAAAGAAATGCATGCATAAAATACTCACATAAACAATCAGTATGACGTGCTGTGTCGGTTTAGTCATGTCCGTTTATATACCATATACGCGAACTAGTTACCCAGATTTTGAGGTATCGTTCTGAAATTTTGCATGCGTCGTTTTCTCTTAAAGGAAATGCTCATTTGCCGGAACCGTCGTTATTGGACCACTATAACGTACGGCTGTCATACAAACTGACCGATAAAAATCATATTCTTGTATGGAAAACTTTTTTATTTTCTGAGATACCTCCATGAAATTTGGTGCAGAATATTTTGACAAACAACGGTACAATTTACAATTTTTTTTTAATTGGATTACTATAACATAGAGCTGTCATACAAACTGAGCAATAAAAATCGAGTCCTTGTATAGAAAACTTTTTTATTTGACGAGATATCATTATGAAATTCAACATAAATTACTTTCCAAGGCAACGGTACAAATTGCGAATAAATCGTTCAGATCGAATCACTATAACATATAGCTCCCATACAAACTGACCGATCAAAATCTAGTGCTTGCATAGAACATTTTATTTGTGAAGGGTATTATATAATTGTTTAATTTAAATAGGGTATATATAAGTGATTGAGTTAATGTATCTATATACATATATACATACATACTTACGCATATGTTGCACATAAGACAGCTCAGCTCAACAAGTTCATAGCGATACACTGCCGACTCAGCGTCACACCTTCAATGCAGGCTTAAGCTGCTAGTAACTCCAGTTAACCACCCCTATTAAGCGCATGACACACACACACATACACACACTCATGTATACATACGCATACAAGCACGAACAAACGACCACATCCGCATTCAAGTATTTTTCCGACGTTTCCGCTTAATGGTAACTGTATGAGAAAGTTTCTCTGTGTGTCTAAGGTTGTATGTATATGTGTGTGTTTCGCTACTACTTGCAAGTGTTGTATCTATGCTTCCATCCTTTGGCGTATCCCTCGTTGTTCGGTAAACAAATGGCACGTGCGAACAATGTCCTTGCGGGATGCATGAAGGATTATTATTGCCTTTGTTGCTTCGGCAACTAGAAAATCATTTAGTGGCGAAGCAGCTATGTTAGCTCCAGCAGTAAGGCAGCAGTCGTTGTAGGATTAGCCGCTGGCAAACGCCTCGAACGCCATGAATGCGCACGCCCTTCGTCCATACGTCAGCCAAAAACGAGCAACAACAACAACAAACAACCAACGGAGCAAATATAAATAAGCCAGCATCAATAAATAAAGCAGAAAAATCCAGCAAAATGAAATGAAAATGATATTTGCACAACGTTTGACTCAAAGAAGACACCAACGGCGCAAGCACACACACACGCATACATATATTAGTATAGAATATAGATGTGTGTATTTAAGTTTGAATCTTTTTCGAATCCCAGTATATCCTGCGGCTTTATTGACTGGGCCGAACAAACAAAAATATACTCGTAAAATCGCCCGACTCTGGGCATTCCCTTAAATGACAATTGTATTGATGACAACGTGGATAATGCGCGAAAACCCCAAGCAGTTACTTGGTGCGTGGGAATTATTTTCCAATTCACTTTCATGAACACGCACACAAACTCACACAAACGCACTCAAACACACACGCAGTCACATGTATTCACATATACGCTCATGAATATCAAATATCTATTGGTGGTCCACGCCAAAATTTGCACAACAAATGATAATGAATTTTATTAATTTTGCAATATTTTATGCCAAAAAAGTGTACCCTCACTCTCACTGACCCTTTATATAAGGCTAGTGGGGCAGCGTGTGTCTTCTTATTGATAATTCAATAAATATACATTAAGTTATTGGAGGAAGATCATCCAGATATTATTAGCTTTTGCATCAAAGCTCTGTTTTGTTGCATTGGATACTTTTACTTTCGCTTTATGAAATATTTCTTCTTGCTTTCCGCCCATTTGATCAATAGTTAACGTGGTTAATGCTAAGTAAATAACGAAGCGAAGAACTCAACTGAAAGCAGCGATTCGCACCTGAAAATTTGGTCCATTATGGTTTTTTTGCGTAAACGCAAAAACGGCTTTTCGTGGTTATATGCTTCTTCTTCTTCTACTTTATTGGCGTAGACACCGCGTACGCGCTTATAACCGAGTTTACATCAGCGCGCCAGTCCTTGTTCCTTTTCCCTATTTTGCACTAAGCTGGAATGTTTCCACCCATTCGGACGACATGACCTAGCCAGCGCAGCCGCAGTCTCTTAAATCGCTGAACTACATATGTCAATGTCTTCGTATATTTCGTACAGCTCATCTTTCCATCGACTGCGGTATTCGCCATTGCAAATACGTAAAGGATCATAAATCTTCCGCAGAACCAGTTGTATACTCTTATGGAAAATTGTACCTTTTCTATTCCGCTCTGCAGATCGAATTATTTTCTCCAGAAGGCGCACAATAGGGAGTCGCTTTGTCTAAAACTTCATTTGGTATTGAACGGCTCGGGAAAGTTCTTTCCGATCTTGTTCGAGCTTTTGGTATTACCGTACTAGTTTTTGGGGGGATTAAAGAACCGTGAATAGTGATCAGATTTTCAGCCGCCTGTCTTGAGTGTCCGCCTCTATCGAAGAAAATCGTTAATATATGGAGATTTTTCTCCTGCTTCGTATCCATATTTGAAGGGTGTTTAAACAATCGGAAATTTGTCTGAGATGTTTTTTTTAGATACGACGTTTCCTAACGCCATATAAGGTAACCCTACGGATTAGTTCTAGATTACTGAAACTATCTATTGAAAAATAAATGATTTATTTTTACTAATTTTATAATTTGTTTTCGAAATATAGTGTATCAAACCTAAAGATCTAAAAAAGCGGGTATATTAAACATTTGTATACAAAATCTAAAGGCGCAGTTTCTTAGTCGGATGGTGCCGACGCAGTAAAAGTTAATCTGAAGATTAAAGTTCCACCATTCCAGTTGATTTCTCCAGCATTATATTATCAATGCATTAAAGATATAATTCAACAAAATGTCCAACTCTTCATTTCGTATCAAACGACTCGGAACACGGATATGAGTACCTCTCCCTCCATGTTGACTAAGCTGTCGGAGTTGCTGAACGTCTCTTTACAAAGCCACAGAGGAAAGCAAACAATAGTAGACAAATAGCTAACCGGAATCAACATATATTTCTTAGGTCTGATCAACAATTTGATGAAATGGTAATTATTTACTGTATTTTTTTTATTTCTAATTTTTCAGTTAGTTTCATCCAGTTGGTTGTCTTTTCGTTTCGATCATAATATAGTACATCGGCCTCAACAGCATTCTGATAGTCTGATAATGGATTGGTAATTCCATTCTTATTGATAAGATGTTTAGGTTATATTTTTCTCAATAAGATAATCTGTTGTTGACATTTGAGTTTTATTTGGTATAAGTACTTTGGCAAATTGTCCTCAAAA